>NW_006399959.1:601683-611454 GCF_000299155.1 Elephantulus edwardii
GACGCTGTGGGTTTCAGGGTGAAGATCTTCTCTCACTACTCTAAAGGGCCCCTTTGGCAGTAGGAAACAATAGACTATTATGGAGATTGATTTTGGAATTTAGATGCACTCTTATTGATTGTGCTTGGCCGTACATGTTCATATCCTTGAAGATGTAACATGGATTGTTGCAGCCAAAAAGACACAAATTTAACTAACAAGTTAATAGTACATGAGTCAAAAATTGAAAAGCAATAGTATTCCAAGTAGAGGCTCTAATAGTGGCACCAATCAAGTTACAGAGGGAAGGTACTTCTTACAATAAAAGGTCTATTGACTAGTACTTTGTCTATTGTATTATAAAGGTTAGGAATCACAAGATGTAGAGGTTCAACTATGTCATTTATTGTTCTTAAGTCCTGGAGCAAATTCCATCTACCACTGGGTTGTTTTACAACTCAAGGCAGAGGTGAAGTAAGGAACTGCTTATGACGTATTCCGTCAATTCCAACAACTAAGAAATAGTGAGAAGAGTTAGGACCTCAGAAGGCTTTTAGGACCAGATAATAGGCTCTTGTGTCCAGGAGAAAATGAATACACTTACCAGTAATGTTAATGCTCACCCACAGCTCTTCTGGGAGGATCTAAATCATTGAAGCATCCTCCTTTGTTTCCAGATGGGAGCTGGGGCCTGTCCGTCCTGTCAGCCACAAGGACCTGATGTGGGCCACCCTTGGCCAGTTGTCCTTCAGAGTCACACTTAAAACAAGTGAATGGGAGCTTCCTCTCTACTCCCTTGCCTATCTGTGGTTCTCATCTGTGACACTGTCTACTGAAGTGGCCCAGCTTTCCACAGTGGAAGCAATTCTGACTTCCTTTATTACCTTTGGGCAGCACTGTTTATGAGTAAGACTTCCTTTTCCTGACACAGGCCCTAAACTAGCAGCAATAGCTGGATCAATAATTTTGGCCATTCTCTGGTCTTTTCTCTTTCCTCTAGATAGATCCCAGTTGTTAAAAGAGGGAAAAATTTAAACAAATGTATGACAAATAATTTTGAACATTATAATCTTTTAAGCTGAAGGCTAGAAATATTAACAATATCATCATTTCCAATCCAGAGATACATGTTCCAATGCAGCCCCTATTTTCCATAAATGGTTTTGGTAAGAGGATTATTGTAAATGTGGATACATTTCCACTATTTCTTCTCCATGCCACGATATAGTGTTATTAACATGAGCAGTTATAAATCCATTGCCATCCTTTCTCTAACTTAATTCTTTTTAAAAAAATTTAAATTTGTTATTAATTTCAGTAAAAATTTACAGAGGCTTTGGGTTTCCATTCATTCATTGTTGCACTTTTGTCCCCTCCTAAGGTTCCCCCACAGAACACTACCCTCTTGGAAAAGTAAAAGAAAAATTCTTTCATTGTTTTACACCTATCACACTTTCTAAGTGATTCTTAACACATAACCAAGTAAGGAAAGTTTTCAATGTCTTCCTAAACTAGAATATTACTGTCCTCCAGAGAATATGTATTAATTTGGCTGAGTCATGATCTTCACTTGCTTGACAGTTATACAATGTGGTAGTCATTCTTTCATGATGTGATGTGATCAGCCTTTAAATGGTCAGGAGACTAGGGTGAGATACAACACAATCAGATCACAACCCTGACTGAATGCAAGGGAAGCTTGCCTGAGTTGTGACCTGCATCAACTTCTATCTTACAAGAGATAAAAGAAGATCAAGAGGAACCAGTATTACAAGAAAGAAAAGGCAGAAGCAGAGTGTATTCTTTGCAGCCAGGTCTCCTGTGCTGAGAATGCCTTAGGCCAGGAAGATTGATATAGAGGCAAAAGTAGATTGAGGAGCGCTAGGCCCGCAGGTGTCGAAAGGAGACAAAGGTCTTCCTTTAAAGCTGTCAGAGAAAGTCCCTAAATGTGTTGCCTTTATTTTATACGTTCAGCCTAAACTGTGTCAACAACCTGTACTATGCAGACAACACAATTTTGCTTGCTAAAACTGGGGAGGACCTGAAGCGTTTGCTGCAGCAGGTAAAGGACTGTAGTCTTCAATATGGATTGAAGCTCAAGATCAAGAAGACAACGATTCTCACTTCTGGGCCAGCTGGCATCCTCATGCTAGGTGGAGAAAAGATTGAGGTTGTTAACAATTATAACTTGCTCGGCTCCACAGTCAACACCCTTTGTACCAGCAGCCAGAAAATCAAAAGATGAGTTGCACCAGGGAAGTCTCCTGTCAGGGACCTCTCCAGAGTGCTGAGTAGCAATGATGTCAATTGAGAGACTAAGGTGCACCTGATCCAGGCCATGGTCTTTGCAATTACATACTGTGCATCAGAGAGCTGGACTAAGGATGACAGAAGAACTGATGCCTTTGAGCTGTGGTCCTGGAGAAGAGTCTTGAACATATTATGGACAGCCAGGAGAACAAATAGAGAGTGAAACCAAGTTTCTCCTTGGAGGCAAGGATTTTGAAGCTCAGTATCACATACTTGGGGTATGTGGCTAGGAGGGACCAGTCCTTTGAGAAGGAAATTATGCCTGGAAGGATGGAGGGATAGTGCAGGAAAGGAAGACCCCTGATGACATGGATTGACATGGTAACTGGGACAATGGGATTAAGTGTGTTGAAGTTAGTGAGATTGGCCCAGGATAGGGAAGGATTGTTTTACATAGGGTCACTATGAGTCACAGGTGACTCAACAGCACACAACAACAGATTGTGTGAGAATGCATTTACGTTTTGTTTTAAAAAGAAAGGGAAAATCCATATAATGGAAATTTATATTTTTCTTCTTTAACTTTTTATTGTGACTTGAGTGGAAGTTTACAAGGCAAATTGGTTTTTCATCCAACAGTTTGTACACATTTTCATTCGTAACGTTGATTGCAGCCCCCACAATGTGATAGTGCTCTTTCATGTTCTCTATTTCCTAGTCCCATTCGCCCTTTCCTACCCCTTCCTGCCTTCTGAGATGTGCTGTCAAATTGGCTACAGCTTGTAGCCAACCCATAAAACCCATCCTCACAATCTCTCCTGTGCTAAAGCCCCTGCTGGAGCCCCTGGTCAATTCATCTCGCTGGAGGTCTTCTTTTTCACTATCCTTCTACCAAGCATGGTATCTTTCTCCAAGAACCAGTCACTTCAGATCACATGTTCAAGTATGTGAAGGGAAATCTTGCCATTCTTGCTTCTAAAAAACATTCTTGCTGCACTTATTCCAGGACATATCTACTTGTCTTGGCACTCCATGATGAGGTCCTGATCTCGTATGCTCAGTGGTTCTAATATGTGTGTTCCTTGCCTCATAAGCCTGTCCATTGTTATAACAAGAAAAGAGTCAGTTAAAGTGTGTAGGTTGGTGAGTGAAGGAAAGGAGTGAAAAAAAAAAAGCCCAACAACCCAACACCCAAGCAACAAACCACAACAATGTACATGAATTGAAGCACAATAAAAAAAGAAACAAACAAGGTAAGTGTCTACCACTTCTTGCCTATGTGTCCATGAGTAAGTCCCTCCACCGCTTTCCTATTCATACACCAGGGGTGGTAACAGCAGTAGCTTAGATGAGTGTTAATGGGACTTGGCCTAATGGTAAACAGTTAGGCTGCCAACTCAAAGGCAGACAGTTCAAATCCACCAGGCTATAGGAGAAAGATGGGCAATCATCTCCCATTCTTTTTACAGCCTCTGAAAGTCTACGGGAGGGTCAGCTATGAGTTGGTTCTGGCTCAACAGCACATAACAACATAACAACAATAGCGTGACTTCCATAACCCTGGCTCCCAGAACATCCCTGAGGCGTATTGGTTAGGTTGGTCCTAGATTTTTCTATGCTGTCACTGGAAACACTCTATTGTCAGCACTGGTCACAGAGGAAGCATGCTGTCTGCATTTGGGCCGTGGGTGACAATGGGCTCCCTGGGAGAGTGGTTGGAGGCATAAATTGAGCAGTCTGCAGGCTGGCTCTGCAGTGGGATCCTGGGCTTCTACTCTGTAAAAAGGGATCCTGGTGCCACCTGGGGCAGATGATGGTCATGGAGATCCTGAAACATCCGGGAAGTCCTCCCACCTCTCCTCTGTCCACATTCTCCTTCATGTGGGGGATGGGGAGCTGTCAACTCGATTTTTCAGTTAACTGTCACTTCTGCCCTCCTCTTGGGCCCGCAGCAGAGCCTGCCAGCACTGAGGCAGCTCCTGGTAATTCCCAAGGGGCCAGGTCACCAGGTACAGCCGGCCGTTGCTCTTTCCATCCTGTCCCTGTCTACTCACTCACTCTCTCATTCTGTGTGTGTCTTCTTTTAGCTGTGCTGTATCCTCTCTCCTGCATTTTCTCTCACTTTGTTTCTCTCTCTGTGTGTTTCTCTGTGTGTGTGACTAACCCCTTTGCTCTCCTGAATTCTCTCTCCTGAGTTTTCTCTCACTTTTTCTGTCTGTGTCTGTATGTCTGTCTGTGTATGTGTGCATGTGTGTGTGTGTGTGCTCTTCTGAGTTCCCTCTCCCAGATTTTCTCTCATTTTTTTCTATGTCTCTGTGTGTGGGCGAGTTGTCCCCTTTGCTGTCCTGAGTGTTCTCTCAAGGGTTTTCTCTAACTTTTTCTCTGTCTGTCTCGTGTGTGTGTGTGTGTGTGTGTGTGTGTGTCCTCTTTGCTCTCTTGAGTTTTCTCTCACTTTTTCTGTGTGTGTGTCTGTGTGTGTGTCCCCTTTGCTCAGCTGAGTTCTCTCTCACTACCCATCTCTCTTCTGTGTCCTGGGAAAAGAGTAAAGAGCTCTAGCCTACCAGAGGCTCCTGAACCCCTTCCCCAAGTACTCTGCTGAGGCATGAGATGCCTCCCCATCTTCTGCAGACCCTGTAGTTTCCTCCAGATCTCAGTTCCTCCTCACAGACCTGGCCTGGCTGGGGAACATGATGAAGTGGGGAGGTGGGAGGGTTTTGCTAATATGTCCTGGTCAGGGCTGGGGTGCTATGGAAGCCTTCAGAATTGGTGCTCAGTCTTTCCTGAAGGACAGGGACCACTCAGCAAGTTCGGAGGACATAAGGGCATACCAAGGGTTCCAGGGACAAGAGTTCAGGGTACAAAACTCAAGGTTTCCTCTCTGGACCCCCAGAGACATGGCTTTCGTCTCCCCCCATCTACCCTGATGGTAGGCTCTGCCCTTGGCCCCATGGACCCTAGGAGAAGGTCCCCGTCCACCTGCTCCTCGCGATCCCCCAGTCCCAGGACCCCACCCTGTGAAATACTTGGTTACGTGGGCATCGAGGCTGTGTTGGACCAGTTGAAGATCAAGGCCATGAAGATGGGGTTTGAGTTCAACATCATGGTGGTAGGTGAGTACAGGCTGGCCTTAGACAACAGGCACATCTCCATCAGCCCAAAGCCTCAATCTCTCCTTATGTCAAGTGGGTGTGCAGATAGTACCTCTCAGGTGTTTTCATTGAGGGTCTGGAAAATTCCCAGGAGTCATTTACAGCTAGCCTCCCCACCCTACCTGCGCCCCACCCCCAGCCCCCAGCATGAGCAGCAGGACTCCTGGATGCTCATGGCCTCATGAACAGGAAGAGGGAGTGGGCATGTCACCTACTGGGATGTTTTGTTTGTTTTTAAAGAATGCGTGTCAATGGACACTACAGTTACTGTTGATGCCTCTGATCAATCCCATCTTACTCACAACAGAGCAAAACCCTGCCCATCCTGCACCATCATCACCATCTGTGCTGTGTAATGTTGATCATCTTGTTGAAGGTCTTCCTCTTTTCTCTGACTCCACTTTACCCTGTGTAATGGCTCCTCCTGGTAACATGTCTGTCCTAGTTATTTTGTGCTGCTATGTTGGAGAAGCCAAGGGGATTGAAAGCCACAAGGGAGTGGCTTCAACAAACAGAAAATTATTCTCTCACAGTTTGGGAAATTCAGGTCCAAATTCAGGGTGTCTTCTCTAGAAAAAGATTCTCTGAGTATCAATTCTGGAGGAGGGTCCTTTTTTTCTCCAGCATCTGTACGTCTGGCTCTAAAGACAACTCTCCACTTCTATTCTCCTCTCTACTTACCTTTTCCCCTTTTTTATCTCTTATTAAAGAAAAGGTGTTATAGGCTTTTGTTGCTAAGTGCCATCCAGTCAACTATGACTCACAGAGACACTAGGAACAAAAGATCTGAACTTTGTCCTATCCTGCCTCATCCTGACCATCTCTGACGTATGTGCTCAAGCCCATTGTTCCAGTTCCTACCCTCAGAGAAACTCCCCTTACATCAGTCAGGGCTATGGTGGAATTATAATGTTGCATCCCACCATTAATCCTTTTTACAACTGTTTGGTTTATCAACTCATGGGAATCATTATGTAACTTCCATACCACATCATCACATTCATTACATTTTGGAGGGGCAAACCTGATCCTTAAAAGTATGCAAAGCCTGTGAAGAAATCTCACCATTGTCATTTCTAAGGAGCATCTTGGTTGCACTTCCACAAGGACATATGGTAAACTCTGGTTAACTGGTAATCCTTGGTATAGTGAATGTTTTGGGGGAGCCACAAAACTCCCTGCTGACTCTGCCACCACAGTACTCTGGCATATTCAGTATTTTTTTCCAAAACAATACAAAAGCATTGTGTCTTCCTAAATTTTCTTTATATATTGTCTAGCTCTTAGTCTCTAAGGTGATATCCTCAGCCTTTAGTACTTTAAAGAGGTCCTTGACAGCAGATTTGTAAGATATCTTTTAGAGATGTATTTCAAATCCAAAGGCTTACAGTAAGAAACCACCAACTGTGCCTTTGGAGAAAGATGGGCAGTCTTCTCCTGTGCAGTTTACTGCCTCTGAAAAGGCTCTGCAGAGTTGGCTATACATCAGTTTTGACAACAATGACAATACCTCATTTGATTTCTTGAATGCTGCTTCCATGCGGGTTCATTGTGGATCCAAGAAAAATGAAGACTTCAACCTTTTTTCCATTCATCATGTTGTGCCTGATGACTTTTCATTTTCACAATGTGAAAGCACATCACAGTTCTGATGACTTTTCAGTTTCACAATGTGAAAGCATAACCCATGCTGAATGAAGGTTGTAATTGTTGAGCTTCATTAATAAGTGCCTTAAACACAGAGAGAGAGAGAGAGAGAGAGAGAGAGAAAGAGAAGAGAAGAGAAGAGAAGAGAAGAGAAGAGAAGAGAAGAGAAGAGAAGAGAAGAGAAGAGAAGAGAAGAGAAGAGAAACCAAGTGCTTTTAAGCCTTTGTTTTTAGCAAGCAAAGTTGTGATTTCTTGGATTCTTGGGATAGTGTGATCTTGTCAGTATTTTTCCATTAGACTTTGAAAATAACTAAGTTTTACAAAATTCTATTGACACATTTGAGTAACAAGGTCTGCAGTGTCCACCAATCCTACTCCTGCTGTGATTCATTTTCAGGGCAGAGCGGACTGGGTAAATCCACTATGGTGAACACCTTGTTCAAATCCAAAGTATGGAAGTCACCCCTGCCGGGCTTGGGGGGCCCCATACCCCAGACGCTAAAGCTGCAGTCAATGACCCATGGTGAGTGGCCCCTCCCCTCACCCACAAGCCAACCTGCCTAGGTCCAATCTCCTGCCATCTCTTCTGCTCTCCCTCTACAGTCATTGAGGAGAAAGGGGTGAAGCTGAAGCTGACAGTGACTGACACACCAGGCTTCGGGGACCAGATCAATAATGACAAATGGTGGGTCCCATGGGGTAGGAGCCAAGCTTCTTCTGTCCTTAGCCCACGTCCATCCATTCTACTCCATCTCGCTCCACTCTTAGCCTCTTTGAAAAATGTCAGCTCTGAAGCAAACTAGTTGCAGCATCATTTAACCTCAGTATCCTTGTCTGTATTTTGGGTGTACTCAAATCCTCCTTAAGGATTGAAGGAAGTATGCCAAAGTCTATTTTTCTGCCTGGTGCACAGTTGTACACAGTACTCACTAACCCTGTACCATGAGTTGATTCTGACTTGTGGCAATCTGCCACTGGGATTCTGAGGCTGTAAAGCTTTATTGGAGATGTTTATCTTTCTCTCACAGAGAATTTGGATTTGAACCACTAAACTTTAAGTTAGCAACCCAACCCATTTGGCCTACAGTAAGTGCTTAATAAATGTCATAGTCAAGTAGAGATCCTGGACCCCACTTTTGATAGTAAGGAACCCTGGGTTGGGCCACTTTCTAGCTCTGTAAGGTGGATCAGGCCACATGCTCTCTGCACTTCAGCTTCTTTCATGGTAGTGACTTAGGAATGGCACGGCTTGAAGAGCTGTTATAGGTAGAAACTCTGACAAGGGTCCTAGTGCATGCATGCACACACACATACAACACAATATCAGAATCAGCTTAACATTTTGTGGGGTCCAAAATGCAAATTCAGTGTGGCCACGTCATTTCTAACTCAGTGATCCTGTAAGTCGGAGTAGAAACCCTAGAGCTCTCAGAGTGTGATGCAGACTGCCTCATCTTTCTCCTTCTGCCACAGAGCAGAGAATGGATTCTGACTTCCAACTCCTTGTTTAAACAATTTTCAGATGATGACAGCAGAATATGAAACCAAGTGCAGATTCTTTTAGGTGGGGTGGGAGTGTGTGGTTGTCTTTGTTTTTAATGTATTGTGTGTATGCATGTATGGTTTGAATTTTTTTTTATATTTTACAATAACCTGAGTGAAAGTTCACAGAGAAAATTTGTTTTCCCTTCAGCCATTGTTACTCATTTTGTTTTATGACATTAATTACAATCCTAACAGTACAATCACTCTTCTACCTCCTCTCTGTTTTTCTGGCTTCTATTCATCCTTCTAACTTACCCTTTTTAGTTTCTGAACGTACATCCTGGCCATATGCTGTCTTTTGACCTTATGTAGTTGGTTATTCTAAGGAATGAGTACCTCTCTGATGTTCTTGTTTATCTTTTAAAAAATTCATTTTATTATAATCTAAGTTTATAAATCTACTGAATTTTATTAAATCATTCATGCATATTTTGTTTCAAAACATTAATTACAACTGATTAATGGAAATGATTAATTCAGGGGAGCTCTGATGGCTTAGAGGTAAGGAATTACACTGCCAAACAAATACACAAATCAAAACTCCTCACATGAGATTTACAGCTTCTGAAAACCCACTGGGAGAGTCAACTATAGGTTGGTTCCTGAAAGGTTTCCACTTGAAGGTCAAGAACCACACTGAGGTATGAACACTTCTCCAAGTTTCTTGCACACTGGACTACTAAAAAACAGGTGTGATGACAGGGGTTGGCTGTAGCAAGTGTGTTATTATTCCTTTATTGATTAGTACAGTTAGGGGGGTTATGAGATGAGTTGGTGTAGCAGTAGCTCATTGGTGTATTAAGTTTCTGTGACTTTCTGGTTTTGGGAAAAGTCCTGACATGGGACTTTCTGGGTTGAGCTTCATTCTCTGTTTTTCTTTTTAGCCCAGTATTCCTGCCTCTGTGGTGGTATAGGGTGAAAGATTTTCTGGCTGCTTCCTGATGGATGGGGGCATCAGGGAGGTGGGAATGTTATGCTGTTTCATTTGGAGGGAGCAGTGTGTACTTCATCATGTACTAATGGTTTGGTTGGTAAATGCACGAAACTGCTTCTGCAAAAAAATTAGTAAAAATTTTCAGTAAAACTGTCCCACGGGTTAATGCAAGAATGAACAATATTATAGGCGATACAAAGGGTAGTTTCTATCCTATCACTGAAGGGAGAGACCAATAATTTTGATTCTATAATTATTTTTTTAAAT
>NW_006399959.1:620474-621800 GCF_000299155.1 Elephantulus edwardii
CTTGGGAGGGTTGAGGGACAACGCAGGAGGGGAAGACCCTCTATGAGATGGATTGATTCGGTGACTGGGGTAATAGGGATGGGTGTGTCAGAGGCGGTGCGGTTGGCGCAGGATAGAGCAGGGTTTAGGGCTGTTGTGCATAGGGTCGCTATGGGTTGGAAACGACTCAACGGCACATAACAACAACAACAACAACAGTTAGGGGTTGTGAGATGAGATGGTGTTGCAGTAGATCATTGGTGCATTAAGTTTCTGTGACTTTTTGGTTTGGGGAAAAGTCCTGACATGGGACTTTTTGAGTATTGGTTTGGAGAAAAGTCCTGACACGGGACTTTCTGAATTGAACTTCAACCTCCATTTTTATTTTTAGTCTAACAGTTCCAAATCAAAAACATACAACAACAAAAATTAATTACAACTAATGTAAATAACTGCTAGGAAAACAAACAGATTTGCCCTGGAAAGGGTTAAACCAGGTGGCTCTTTGGAGGCAAGGATTCTGAGGCTCGGTCTAACATACTTTGAACATGTTGTGAGGAGAGACAGGTCCTTAGAGAGGGACATCATGCTTGGGAGGGTGGAGGGACAGCGCAGGAGAGGGAGGCCCTCTATGAGGTAGATTGATTCAGTGACTGGGATAATTGGGATGGGAGTGTCAGAGACAGTGCGATTGGCACAGGACAGAGGGGAGTGTAGGGCTGTTGTACATAGGGTCGCTATGAGTTGCAGGTGACTCGACGGCACATAACAACAACAACAACAACAACAATGTAAATAACTATTATAATTAATGTAACATAAATGATTCATTATGGTTCTGACTCTGCAGTATACAACAACAATGTAATTAATTAATTACAACGCATGACCAATTTCTTCCTGTGTATTGCCTTTCCCTTTACCCTACTGTCTATTACCTGTTTTGTTTGTTTTTTGTTTTTTCTCCCTTAGTTTTTTTTGTTGTTGTTTATTTATGTATTTATTTATTTATTCAATTATTTTTCATTTCCATGAACATCTACAGAGATTTTGGAATTCCATTCATTCATTGTTGCACCCTTCTCCCCGCCCCCCCCCCATTACCTGTTTTTGAGGATTCACTCCACTGCACAGACCTTCCCAAGCCTGGTGGTTGTTGTCGTTGTTGTTGTTAGGTGCTGCCGAGTTGCAGGCGACTCATAGAGACCCTATGAATGAAAGACCCAGACACCTGTATAACTTTAGTCCTTTTTCCAGGTTCATAGGGTTTCCAGAGGCAAGCTATTACGGAAGTGGATGCCACTCCTGCTTCCAAGCTTGTTTTAATCGGGGAGCTCCACCAAACAC
>NW_006399959.1:621900-627419 GCF_000299155.1 Elephantulus edwardii
GTCAGTCCTGTTTTACAACAGTGCCACCATGCAGCATTTGTCCTTTTATAACTGAGATACTTCACTCAACATAATGTCCTCCAGGATCACCCATTTTGAATAATATTGCATGAGTTCCTTGTTTTCAACGCAGCGTAGTATTCCATTGTGTGAATTACCACAGCTTCTCTATCCATTCGTTTGTTGATGGGCACATAGGTTGTTTCCAACTCCTTGTTATTGTGAACAAAGCCACAATAAACATGGGTGTGCATATATCTGCTTGGATGTCAGTTATAGTCTCTTGGAGGTATATTCGCAGTAGTAGAATTGCTGGGTCAAATGGTATCTCTATTTGCAACTTTTTGAGAAAGTGCCATAATGCCTTCCACAGCGGTTGCACCATTTTACACTCCCACCAACAGTGAATAAGGGTTCCAGTTTCTCCACAACCTCGCCAGCATTTGTTGATTGCTGTTCTGTTAAATTTTGCTGTTCTGACTGGGGTGAGATGATATCTCATAGTTGTTTTATGATTCTATAATTTTTGTTGGTTTATTTGATCCTTTATTTCCTTTACCTTTGTTTCTGTGATTCTTGAATTATTCCTATAGAAACAGCACTCCTCCCCAGTTGCTAGGCAAGTTTCATCTTTTTCTGCTAGTAACAGAGCTAAGGTTCTGTGGTTCTGCAGAACTACTCCTGCTAGGGAGCCTGTTTGTTCTTGAAGTGTCTCTTTGGTTTCTTTTACTTTTTCCACATCACCATTTAGGGCTTCAGAGAAGTGATGATGTATAATGATTTTCCTAATCCTGCTGTGCTGGTCCTTTACTTTAATATAGACAGGAGTGTGATTTGTAGCTACGAATGGGTTAGAGGTATCCCAGACTGTGGGATCAACTTGATGGTGTGGCAGAAGGAAAGTGGAGGTTGGGGGAGAACTTTCTTTGGGTGTTAAGCATAGAAGAAAAAGTTGTATTGGGTTAGGGCTGGGTGTGAGGATGAGGTTTATCGAAGCTTTAAATGACTTTAAAATGTCTTGGCCTAGTAGAGGTGTGGAGCACTGCAGTATTATGAGGAACTGATGAGTAAACTGTATATTTTGAAATAAACATAATAAGGGAAGAGGTTGTTAATTTTTCTTGTTACTTCCACTATATTAGTTTTGGATAGAATTGAAGGCCATATTTGGAGAATTTGATAGAGAGAACCTCTGGTCAAAAATAGTTCCTGTTTTGTATGCTGAGTGAAGTCCAGTCTTGAATTGGTGCTGGGGTGATAATCCAATCTGTAGTGGATGGCTGGGTGCACACCTAGCAGGAGAACCACTGTGGGTTCACTTGGAAAAGCAGTGAGGCAGATAGAAAGGATAGGTTCAGAGAGTTTCAGTGATCATTATGGAAAAGATGATGAGGAATGGAGATCTCATTTTCAGAGGAAGAATGGGCAGAAAGTATAAAAAGATATTTGGGGAAAAAAAGATATTTGGCTAGGGGTTAAGTCTTGAAGAGAACCCTGTAGCCAGAGATCAGTGGTATAGGAGAGCAACTGATCTATAATGGGGGGGGCAGTCCTAAGATTGAGTTCTGAAATCCAATTAGTAATGAAAAGGAAGAAGGAAAGCCTGGAGAAGCTCATTAGGATTGTATTGCACTGGATTCTGGTTCTAAAGAGAATTTACTTTTGTATGAGTATGAAGAACAGTTATTATATGTTGACAATTTGGACATTTGTTGAGGAACTGCTCTAATATCAGCAATAGGGTAATTTTTATTAGACTGAGATTGTTAGAACAACTTGGCTGAAATATTTTTTCTCAACTATATTAACTGATTCTTAGTGTTTCTTGGTTAGTTTATTTAAAGACAAATAAAGGATAAGAGTCAGAGTGGAGAGATATAGTAAAGAATATTATATGGCCTCTGGGCTGGTAAGATGGGAGTATTATAAAGAGATGGTATATTTACAGAATGGAATTTTACCTATTACCAAAAAATAATGAACTTGTAAAACACTATACAACATGGAGAACTCTGAGGACTTTATGCTGGGTGAAATATTTTAGTTACAAAGGGACACATGGTATCACTGTTATAAAGCAGGTCTGACTGGGGAGTTGGGAGGAGAACAGGACAAGAGTGGACAGATAATGACCATTTCATTGGAACAGATAAAGGAAAGAACTGCTTAAAAAGAATATATTATTAGACTATAAGGATAACAGCTGAGAATTAGAGATCATAAAGATGATTAGGGGACAACCAGAGACAAGAGCATCAGGATGTTAATGGCGATGGGTACAACTCTAGAACTGCTTTCCCATACAACAATTTGTGTTCTGTGTGAGTGTTGGGGAATCCCCACAAGAACACCATTTCTAAAATCTCCTGTATCTTCTTGCCTTTAAGCTTTATTCTTGGGGCAGATGCTGCCCCTTCTAATGGTAAATCGTTGATTGTCTCAAGGAGTGGGTCTGGTCAGCCTAGAGACCTGTCTACCTGTCTCTGAGCTTCTCTGGGTCACAAACGCTTGGATCTATCTGACCTGCCTTTCTGTGAGGTTTTAGGATGTTTTTTGGTTTTCTAATTTTTTTCCCCCTGCTGCCTGGAAATTTCAATTGTAATAAAATTTTATTGAAAGGGGGAAAAAAAAGATGATTCGGGGAAGAGGGAGGTAGGTAAATTGTACAGGGAGTGTGTGTGTGTGTGTGTGTGTTTAAATGTCTGCACTAGTAAATTGGCAGAGAGAAAGAGGGTTACAAAAATCTCAAGACATTATGACTCATACTAGTGTCCAGAAGAAAGTAAATTATTTTCACTGGCAACATCCATGCATACTCAAGGCTTTTCCAGGGTTATGGTGATGTTATCCCGGTTACTCATAACACCTTTGAGGGGCTTAGGGCCCTGTCAGTCTAATTGCTCTTTTGCTACCAAGACTGGCTTAGGGCGTTGCTGACCCAGGTGTTTATGAATACTGCATTGAAAGCAAGTGGCAAGAAGCTTCCCTTTTACCCCTTTACTCTCTCTTGCAGCATCTTTTGATATTTGTGGCTTACCTGACCATGATGAGGCTTTTTTACAGTGTAAGTTAAAGCCTTGTCATTGGAGGTTTTGGACACATTTGCTGGATGAAAAGATTTTAAATATTCTGCAATAGCAATTTTAAGAAATTTTACTTTTAGCTAGTCCTTCTTTTCCTGTTCTAGGTTGTTCTTGTTGAACATTGAAATAATAACAGTTATAATTAGAGTTTCTTTGGTGGTCTAAAGGTATTTTTCTTCATATTTTCTTTTTAATAGCAGGGTAAGACTGATTGATAGAATGAGAATTTATAATCTTTTTAATTGTAAAATACATAGAATGTATGAACTTTAAACTATTGCTGTATTAAATGTAAAACAAAAAAGAAAAGACAAATGTGGAAAAATTTTTCAGTTCTGAGCTCTGGCTCAAAAATTTAAAGTGGGTATAAAATGCTTTATGGAAAAAAGACATTTAAAATTATTTTTTACTGAAAAGAAGCATTAGCTTATAAGTACAGATAATGTGTTAGACAAGCAGAATAAATTATAGTAGTTAAGACTTATTACTGTACTATGTTTTAGAATTTACCTTGAAAAGAGGGGGGAAATAGGTATTGGCAAGAAAACGAAAGAAGGGGTGGTTTTTGTTGCTGGATATATTTTCTAGGGATTGGTTGGCTGAATTTTGATAGACGTTAATGTGCTGGAATGGGGTGGGGACAGATTGGGAGGAGGGAGGTTAAGGGCAGAGGAGTCTGACCCCGTTATCTGTCTGGAGGTTAGAGGAGGATGGTATGTGGAATTATTTACTGGGTGGGTTAGAAAAAAAAGATAGAAATGATGTTTTATCTGTGAGTTAGGGTTGGAAAAGGAAGATGATGTTCTAGTTTCAGATTTGTTTAAGATTTCTCTTTTTTTAAAATGAGAGGTTAGTTAATAAGCTTAAAAGCTGAGTAGGATAAAAATTTTGGCTGCAGTTTCAGGCTATGTCTGGGAGAGGCTGGAGGGAGAAAAATGGAAGCAGGCTTTTGTGTATGACAGTGGTGGGAGATCAGAAAGGAGTGTAGGAGGTGCTTGAGAGATCAGAGAGATCAAAGATGAGGAAGTTTTTGATCTGGAAGGGGAAAGAACTTAGAAAGAGTTTGAAGAATTTGTTAAGTATGGTACAGGCCATGGTCTTTGCAATCACTCGTTATGCATCAGAGAGCTGGACAATGACCAAGGAGGATAGAAGGAGAATTGATGCTTTTGAAGAAAGAGAAGAAGTGCTGAAGAGTGCCATGGACTGCTAAGGAGGCAAGGATTCTGAGGCTCCATCTGACATACTTTGGTCATGTTATAAGGAGAGACTGGTCCTTGGAGAAGGACATCATGCTTGGGAGGGTGGAGGGCAGGCGCAGGAGGGGAAGGTCCTCTGGGAGATGGATTGATTCAGTGACTAGGGCAATTGGGATGAGTGTGTCGGAAGCAATGAGATTGGCACATGACAGAGCAGAGTTTAGAGCTGTTGTACATAGGGTCGCTATGAGTCGCAAGCAACTCGACGGCACACATAACAACAACAACAACAACATGGCAGTTTTGACAAGGAGAATGGCAGAGCAGAGAGCAAAGAAGGGTATTTTTGTCCATTTACCATTTCATTAGTAGAAATTGTTGAAGTCTCTGAGAGTGTTGAACTTGAGTGTCCCATTTTAGGGCTATTGAGACCTATTATTTAATTGATATTGCAGCTATGCTGTGTTCTTGGTATAAGAGTATCAAGGGAGCGTTGGAGACACCCCCAGTGGAGTGTACCAAGAAGGGCAGGATTGGTTGGCTTCCATGATTGGGGAGGGGTTAAGTAGTGGGGGTTCCCAGAAATAGAAAGACTCAAGGGAATAAGACATTCCTTAATTATTATTTGTCTTCATGAGAAGGTCTGCTCACAGCGTGGGCAGAAGATTTGAGAGAGGAGAACTACTGCTACCTACATTGAATTGCTCTGGTGTTGTTCAGAAGGCCAGTAATGGCAAGAGGCAGAAAAGCTCTGAGAAGGGTATCTTCTTGGCAGTTCAAAGAAGGGCAGTCAGGAGGTAGGTCAATATAGGTCATGCCATGCAAGACCATAGAATTGGGTGAGATATTTAAACTCTTTAGTGTGTGTGTAAGGGTCACTGAAGAAGGTACTCAGGCGCTTCTCTAATTGCAATAGATCAACCAGAGAGAAGGGGATATGAACATGGACTATACCCTCAGCTCCTTCAACCTTGTGGGGGCAGGGTGCAGGGTGCAAGGGATCAGATAAAAGAGAGGAGGTGCAGAGGAGCAGGTGGGGGTTGTTGTGAGTGCATGAGTGGAGGAGGTGGGAGGCGATTTTTCAGAGGATCAGTAGAGCTAGAGGCTTGGTTTGAAGAGTCTTTAGGACTAGAACTAGGCACTTGGTTGAGTCAGAGGGGTCGAAGTCAGGGTTATCAAGGTTGAGTTTGGAAGAGCTTATATTTTCTGAAGGGACTTGGCAGATGGGAAGGGTTAT
>NW_006399959.1:631454-677230 GCF_000299155.1 Elephantulus edwardii
GAGGCAAGCTATTACGGAAGTGGATGCCACTCCTGCTTCCAAGCTTGTTTTAATCGGGGAGCTCCACCAAACACTGTCCACCATGGGTAACCATTGTCGCATTTGGCACATCAATGCCACAGTGTTCAGCTTCACAGCAGCCACGAGTTACCTCTATGCAGCAAGTGGACATACCAGCCAACCCTGGTAGCTATTCTTATAGTACTGTCTGTTTTGGGCTGCAGTTTGTGCCCCAGGGTGAGTCTGATTCCCAGTTCAAAGGGCTATAATCTGGGGTGTGGGGCCTGATTCAGGAGGCAAAGCTCTCACACTTGTACAGTGCTTTTCTGAGCACCTACTATGTGCCAAGCTTGGTGCAGACACAGAAGATAGAGCAATCAGCATCAAGTAGATCAGCATCTTCACCTGCATGTAGCCTCCCTTGTCATGGTGGTGATGGAACAGAAAACAGAAATCAATCCATCATATCCACAAACTACACTGCTGAGTCCAAGACACAGAGAGTACCCAAGGCCACAGGGAGTGGAGTGAGTGGAAGCTGTGAATCATTGTGAAAAAGCAGGCTTCTTGTTTCTCCCACCGAGCCACTGCTGGGTTCAAACCACCTGCTGATCTGTTAGTTAGCATCTGAATTCTTTAAGTGCTCTCCCACTAGGGTTCTTTCATCGTTCAGAAAGTGAACCCAGAATCTACCACCAAAAAAGGACATTTCTGAGAGTTAAGGGGTCTTTGTCAGGAATTATAAAGAGCCCTAGCGGTGCCATGTTAACCAAAAGATTGATTGGTCATCTGAAGCCCCCAGCTGCTTCACAGGAACAGGAATGACACTCCTGTAAAGATTTTCAACCTCATGAACTCTTGTAATGGATTCAGCAGCGGAGGGTTTGGTTTAGGTTTGTCAGGGCTTACTTGTATTGCAGGAATAGGGGAAACCAGATGAATTGATTGCAACTCCTAGTGACTCTGTAGGACACAGAAGAATTTCCCCATAGGATTTCAAAAGCTACAACCTTTACAGAGCCAGACTGCCTCAATGTCTCCCACAAAGTAACTGATGGGTTCAAACCATCTACCTTTTGGTTAGCAAGTGAGTGCTTTAACTATTGTATCATTGCTGCCATCATGCCAATTAAAACTCACAGCAACCTGGTTGGACAGAATAGTGTTTCCAAGACTGCAAAACTCTAAAGAAGCAATCTGCCCCATCTTTCATCATAAAGTCCAGTTTCTCAATGTTTTGCTCAGCACAGAGATTGAACAAGTATGGAAAAAGATACAGCTTTGATATACTTCTTTCTTGACTTTAAACCAAGGGTTCCCTTGTTCTGTTTAGACAATAACATTTTGGTCTAAGAATAGGTCTCACGTGAGTACAATTACATTTTTGAGGATTCCCAGTCTCCTCAGTGTTAGCCATAGTTTGTTATGATCCACACAGTCAAGTGCCTCTGCATAGTCAATAAAGCATAAACAGACATTCTTCTAGTATTCTTGCTTTCAGCCCGGATCCATCTGACATTAGCAATGATATTCCTAGTGCCATGGCCTCTTCTAAATCCAACCTGAGTATTTGGCAGTTCTGTGTCAATATATTGCTCTATCTATTTTTTAATAATCTTCAATGAGACTTTGCTTGCATATGATATTAATGCTATTGTTTGATAAATTTCACATTCTGTTGGATCACTTTTTCTGAGAATGGGAACAAATATGGATCTCTTCTGGTCAGTTAGCCAGATAGTTATTTTCCAGATTTCTTGGCAAAGACTGGTGACTATATCCAAGGCTGCATCTGCTTTTTGAAACATGCCAATTGGTTTTGCATCAATTCCTGGAGCCTCTTTTTTTTTTTTGCCAATATATTCAGTGCAGTTTCAACTTTTTATTTTTAATTCTTTTTTAAAAAATTAATTTTAATGAACAGAGACTTAGGGTTTCCATTCATTCATTGTTGCACTTTTCTCCTTGACCATCCCCTCCCCCTCAAATCACTCTTCTTCTTGAAAAGTAAAAAACTCTTTCATTGCTATGCAATCCCTCCCCCAAACTCCACTCCACTATGCAGCCTTCATTCTGGACTCCTGTCATGACAATAAAACCCAAACATATATCCCTTTTAAACAGTTCTCTTCCTCCTCTGATTCAATGCAGTATACATCATTCCTCCCCTCCTTCTCTGTCTTCCCTCAACCCCGATGTTAGTCTCATTTTACAACAGATGGCCCTGTGCAATATTTGTCCTTTTGTGACTGAGATATTTCACTCAGCTTAATGTCCTCCAGGGTCACCATTTTGCATAATATTTCATGAGTTTCTTGTTTTTCAATGCTGAATAGTATTCCATTGTGGAAATATACCAGAAGTTCTCTATCAATTCATTTGTTGATGGGAACTTCAACTTCTTCATCACCTGTACATATGTTCTTGAGCATCCACTACTCCCTGAAATGGTTCCATGTCTGCAAATATTTTTGGTACAGTGACTGCTTATTCCTTCCATCTTCTTTTGATGCTTCCTACATATCTCAGGATTTTGCCCATTGAATTCTTCAGTATTACAACTTGAGCCTTGAATTAGTTTTCCAGTTTTTTTCAGCCTGAGAAATAGTGTGTTCCTCCCTCTTGATTCTCCATAATAACACTGCTTTGTCTTCTGGAGTTCCCCTTTGAAATCTTCTGTTCAATTCTTTTACTTTAGCATATCTTATTTTTGTTTTAGACTCTTATGTTCTAGTGCAATTTTCAGAATCTCTTCTGACATTCATTTTTGTAATTTTTTTCTTTGCTGTTTTTGTAATGACGCTCTGTGATCTTTAGTGTTCAGTGCCTCAACTCTATTTTTGAGATGGTTTTGGTTTTTTTTTTTAATTTTTTTATTATTTTGTGTGCGTGTACCGTCAAATCAGATCTGACTGGCACAGGAGGATATTGCGCCTCCTTCTCCGGCAGAGCATCTGGTGGATTCGAACCATGTTCCTCTGGGATTGCAGTGCAGCGTCTTGCCACTAGGCCACCAGAGCTCCCTTGAGATGGTTTTTTAATTCAGGTGGCATAGACTCAAGGTCATGTTTTGGTTCCTGTGGAATTGCTTTAATTTTCCTTAGCTTCAGTTTGAATTTGCATGTGAGTAATTTATGTTCTGTTCCTCAGTCAGCACCTGGCCTGGTTTTGCCTGCTGATATTGAGCTTCACCAATGATTCTTTCTACAGTGTACTCAGTTGAATTCCTGTGCAGTCCATCAGGTGAGGTCCTTCTGTATAGTTGCTGTTTGTGTTTGTTTGGGTTTTTTTTAAAACAATTCATAGCAAGAAGGTTATATGCCAGGATGTGTCCTATCTCTGTACCTTTTAAATCTATATGTGGAACAAATCATCTGGGAGGCTGAGCTCTATGAGGAGGAATGTGGCTAAGGATGGGAAGAAGACTCATCAACTTGCGTTATGCAGATGACACAACCTTGCTTGCTAAAACTGAAGTATTTGCTGCAGAAAGTTAAGGTCTGCAGCCTTCAATATGGATTGAAGCTCAACATCAAGAAAACAAATATTCTCACCACTGGGCTCATTGGCAGCATCACAATAGATGGTGAAGGGATTGCTAACAGTTTCTGTTTACTTGGGTCCACAATCAACACTCTCGGTACCAGCAACCAGGAAATCAAAAGATGAATTGCATTGAGAAAGTCTGCTGTCAGAAACCTTTCCAAAGTACTGAAGAGCAACGATGACAGTCTGGAGACTAAGGTGTGCCTTCCTGACCAAGGCCATGGTCTTTGCAATTACTTGTTATGCATCACAAAGCTAGACAACAACTAGGGATGATAGAAGGAGAATTAATGCCTTTGAGCTGTTGTGCAGGAGAAGAGTATTGAATTATACCATGGACTGCTAGGAGAACAAACAAGTTCATCCTAGCGAGGGTGAGACCAGGCTGCTCCTTGGAGGCAAGGATTCTGAAGCTCCATCTCCATATTGCAAGAAGGGACCAGTCCTTGGAGAGGGACGTTAAGCTGGGGAGGGCAGAGAGACAGCGCAAGAGAGGAAAATCCTTGATAAGATGGAATGACTCCATGACTGCGGTAATGGGGGTAGGTGTGTCAGAAACAACAAAACTGTCTCAGGACAGAGCACGGTTCAGGGCTGTTATTCATAGGGTCACTATGAGTCACAGGCGACTCAATGGCACATAACAACAACAAGAAGTCATTGATGTACAAAGTTTAATCCTTTGATTTACAGCCTCATTTCCATCTACAAATTTCTAATTTCTTTATTTCCAACTTTTGTATTTGAATCAATAATTATTAATCAAATTTTATTGTTTCTTATTTCAATTGGTTTATTTCAGACTGTAAAAATCCTCAATTTCCTCATCTTTGGCTTTAGTTGCTGGTGTGCATATTTGAATAATAGTTTCTAACAGATCTATCTTGAATGCACATGGATTGTATCCTATTATCCACAGCTTTGTACTTCATGGTGGATCTTGAAACGGTAATTTTCTTTCTTTCTTTTAAATGGTCTTTTTTAATTATAAATGCAACACCTATTATTGCTCAGCTTCTCATTCCCAGGATAGTAGATCATATGATTGTGTGATTCAGAGTGGCCGGTGCCAGTCCACCTCAGCTCACCTTTATTCATTTCATTTTATTTTGTACAACTTTTAATTTTCCTAGATTCATAATTCTTACAGTATTTAGCTCCATTTTTAATGGATATTTTCAGCTGTTTCTCCTACTTTTTTTAGTGTCTTCCAATCTGAGGATTCTCCCATCAGTGCTGTCTCTAACAGTTCTTTATTCGTTGCATTTTCAAAAGCCTGCTATTTCTAAAGTAGATGGCCAATCCATCTTTTAAGTCTGTCTTAATTTGGAAGCTCCTCTGAAACGTGTTCACCATGGGTGACACTGCTGATATTTTAAATACTGGTGGCAAAGCTTCCAGTATCACACAAGTTATTGTAGTACAGTAAACACACAGACAAATGCAGTTCCCTTAATTTGTTGATGTTGTTGTTATGTCTGGTCAAGTCACCTGCAACTCATAATACAGACCTAAACCTCTATCCTGTGCCAATCTTATTGTCTCTGACACACCTACCCCCATTATCCCAGTCACTAAACCAATACATCTCATTGAGGGTCTTCCTCTCTTGCCCTGTCCCTTCTCCCTCCCAAGCATGATGTCGCTCTCCAAGGACTGGTCCCACCTTGCAACAGGTCCAAAGTATGTCAGATGAAGCTTCAGAATCCTTGCATCAGAGGAGCAGCCTGGTCTCACCCTCTCTAGGATGAACTTGTTTGTTCTCCTATCAGTCCGTGGTATGTTCAATACTCTTCTCCAGCACCACAGCTCAAAGGCATTGTTTCTCCTATCATACTTAGTCATTGTCCATCTTTCTGATGTGTAGCAAGTAATTGCAAAAACTATGGCCTGGATCAGGCAACTCCAGACTGACATCGTTGCTCTTCCATACTTTGGAGAGGTCTCTGACAGCAGACTTTCCCAGTGCAGTCCTTCTTTTAATTTTCTGGTTGCTGGTACCAAAAGTGTTGATTGTGGAGCAGATGATAAACAAAGGTGCATATACATCCTGTTGTTGTTGTATACCGTCAAGTCAGAATTGACTCATAGCCGACACTCCAATAGGTTTTCAGAGGCAGTTAATCACACAAGAGGAGACTATTCATTCTTCTCCCACAAGCAGATGGTAGTTTTTTGTTGTTTCTTTTAATTTTTTTATTATTATTTTTTTTGTTGTGTGTGTGTACTGTCAAATCAGATCTGACTGGTACAGGAGGAGATTGTTCTGGTGGATTTGAACCACGCACCTCTGGGACTGCAGTGAGATGGTAGTTTTGTACCACATGTCTTTGGAGTTGCAGCACAGCTTCTTGTCACTAGGCCACCAGTGCTATAAAATAAGCAACAACATGAAAATTACTCCTCTAACTTGACAAACTAGCAAATAAGCACAGTATCCCTAAGAACTAACCCCAGAGACAAGCAAATGCTTAGCTATCATGGCGTGAGTGACATCTGGCTCCTGTCACAGCATAGCCCAGGGGCTGGTTGGCTATCATAGTGCATTCTATTTATAGCCTTGGTAATCTAGTGTGTAATGTGTCCAACTGCAAATTAAAACGTTGGTGGTTTGAATCCACCAGCTACTCCACCCGGTGAAAATAGTCTCCTCCCATAAAGATTTACAACCTCAGAAACCTGCTGGAAGGGCACTATGAATTGGACTTGACGGTAGTGGGATTTTTGGTATTGCTATAATATACAAACATTTTTCAATAATAGATTTTTTTTTTGCGGTTGGTCACCACCATACCAGTTTCTTATTCCCATGGCACTGATAGCTGGTGGTGCTCAGTGACACCACACATCAATAACAGATTTTTTTTTAATAATTTTTTTAATTTTAATTGTCATTTTGACAAAAGTTTACAGAAAAGTTAGGTTTTCATTCATTCATTGTTGCACATTTTATCCCCTCTCCCTCCCTTCCCCCTCCCCAATATGACTTTTTTTTTAAATTTATTTTTCATTTCAATGAACGTCTACAGAGATTTTTTTTATAAATTGGGAAAAACATATTGGGGGCACAAGGAGGTGAGGAGGGTTGGGGGCAGAAGGGTGAGGATGAGCCAGGATGCAGTTGCAGAGCTGCACAGTTTGGTTGGTGGGGGGAGCATATGAAGGAAATGATGAGGGTCCAGTGGGGACCAGATGCTACAGAGGAATGACAAGCATTTTCCAACAGTAATTAAACCAACTGTCTTATTGATTTGGGAAGTGGATGCTGACTCTCTGGCTTCTTCATGCTGAACAGGGGTGTAGATGTAAAGGGGGGAAGGGAGGACACTTTATCACCTTACTGGTGGTCTTGGGTTACAGCTGCTTGCCTTCTTGCTCTGTTAGAAGATATTTTCCTGTCATTTGCTCCCCTCTGGACTGCAAAGTGTTTTCCCAGGTGGGTCCAGTGGGGATGGCTGGATGAACCCAGAGGCTCCATCCTCCTTTGCTTCCTTAGCTGTCAGTTGTATTTCCTTTTTGTCACTGGCACTGGGTTCAGGGTCAATTCTGGAGTAAAACTCAGAGTTAAGGTTACCTATAGGAAAGGGAGCAAATCTAGAGAGAACCAACTTGTGAGTTACAAATGGAAGGGCTTTGAGGGTGTTGCTTTCAGGTTTACTGGGGGGGATGGTGGCAGAAGGTGGCCTAGGTAACATTCTCTGGATACCCTAGGAATTCCTTTTTTTTTTAACTTCTCCTTCCCCACCCAGGGGTCAGATGGCACAATCCGGGCACTGAGGAGCTCACCCTGAAGGACGCGACAGCTCGCCCCGAGCCGGGGGCTGAGGGCAGCCAGCCCCGGGCAGAGGGTTGCGACGGCTCGCCCCGGGCAGAGGGCCGAGGGCAGCCCACCCTGGGCAGAGGGCCGCGATGGCTCACCCCGAGCCGGGGGCCGAGGGCAGCCCATCCCGAGTAGAGCAACACCCCCCAGGAGCTGGCTGGAATACTCCCCCTCCAATTGCCCCTACCCCAGTCTGGTCCCCTCGCCTGACTGAGGACTCTGTGGTCAGGGATAGTGTTTCCAATTCCAGCACTGCCACTTTTAAGTGGTCATACTATATTTTAAAGTAGGTGTCACTGCCCTCCCTCCCCCTTTATATATGATAAAGGGAACCTGAGAATTGTGAACAGACTCCTCCCAGGTCTAACCATCTTTTGGCAGAAGCATTCAACAGAACAAAATATGTGGTGCATTTAGGATGTGTGTCCTGTTGTGCATGCTGCCACTGTTTAAGGTCATCAGACTCACAGTGACTTTCAGCAATCCATTACATAGGTAATCATCCTCTTTGGCCTGTCCAGTGCATAGGTAATTGTCCTCTTTGGCCTTTCCAATGCATAGGTAATTATCCTCTTTGGCCTTTCCAATGCATAGGTAATCATCTTCTTTGGCCTGTCCAAGAAAACCCAAACCTGCAGATGGCGGGCATCCCATCCCCCACCTCCTACGCAGGCGCCCCACCCCCAGTGCGGGAGGCCTGCGGGAGGTGCACAGCCCCGCCAGCGCGGGCATGCCTCCCCCCCCTACACGGGCGCTTGGCGGGTGCGCGGCCCCTCTTGTGTGGGGGGCTGGCTGCTGTGTGCTCAGTGCATTATAGCTTCCAATCACCAGGGTCATCGAGGGCGCCCGCTTCCCCCACAGCTGCCATCCTGGCTCCAAGAATTCTCTCCAGTACAAGACCACCTTGTGGCAGTGTGGTGGCTTCACTGTACCAGTCTTGAGGAGGGCCAGTGCCCAGCATCCATCCTGGGTGAGGGAATCCATTCGTTCAGGCTGTGGAAGCCTCATGGAGCTGTAGCTGCTGTCCAGCGCTGCATGGGCTCTGCAGGGGGTGGGGGGTTGGGAGCCACGAGACTCACCCATTTCTCCTTGGGAATCCTTGAATTCCTGTTGTTGAGCCTCAATCTTCACTGAGGGCCAGTCATCAACTGTTTAAGTGTTCAATTATCAGTAAGCCGAAGTCTGTGGAAGGCCATAATGGCCCTGCTTTAAGTGGTTCGCTGCTCCCGCAGCTCACCACGCTGTCTCTGCCCCTGCCGCCATCTTCACATCTACAGAGATTTAAAAAATATGGAACGCTTCACGAATTTGCATATCATCCTTGTGCAGGGGCCATGCTAATCTTCTCTGTATCGTTCCAATTTTACTATATGTGCTGCCGAAGTGAGCACAATAACAGATTTTTTAAGCAAAACAAACTTAGAAGAGAAAGCTTGCATTGAGAAGTACACACACAGAAACATCTATTAAACTCATATATAAGGACAACAGTAATACTAAGGAGAAATGCAGTCCTTAGCACAATCATATGAGATCAAAGGGCAGCATATACCTAAGGGAAAAGCTCCTACAGCAGAAAAAAAGGGCAAATGAAAATGAGAAACACAAGGTCGAGGTGGGAAGAGTGCTGTTACATTGTAGTGATTACAATCAATATCTCAAAACAAAATATGTGTGAATTATTGAATGGAAAAAAGATTTGCTCTGTAAACTTTCATTCAAATAACAACAAAACAGTTTAAAGTGAACCAAGATTATTGTCCTTAGAACCCTTTGAACCTGGAACTAAACTCATCCCTGGGATTCAAGTTTCAACCTAACAATTAAACTCTAACTACCAGCGAGTCAGAATTAACCCATAGCTTACACTCTGGAGGATTTTTTGAGACATGGGAGGAGACTATCCATCTTTTTTCCCCCTGCAGAGCCCCTGCTAAATGCAAACTGCCAGAGAGGCACAGACTTGGGTTACTAGGGCAGGCCCTAAAGTGCTCACTCACTGATGTGGACATAGGCTATTGTTTTTATGTTTGGCCAGTTTACCTGGATGTCCCCCAACACTATGATCCGAGACCAAACACTTCTTTTCTCAGGGTGTGTGGTTACTACTAAGAAGCTTGCAAAGCATAACCCCCACCCTGTTGGCTTTACTATATATAAAAGGATTCTGTAGGTCCTTTTAAAAAGCACTATTAAAAGAAATTGTTAAATAAAAATTAAAAACACCCCCTGTGATGTGCAGCTCTGCTCTGACACACAGAATTGGAATCAATTCCATGGTAACTGGGTAGGAGCCCCAGAGGAGGGGCCCGCTGCAAGGAGAGGGGAGCATGGGGACGACCAGGGGCAGCAGCATGGGTCCTCAAGGTTCTGAGGGGTCTATCTTGTCACCCCAGCTGGGAGCCCATCCTGGGCTACATCAATGAGCAATATGAGCGGTACCTGCAGGAGGAGATCCTCATTACCCGCCAGCGCCATATCCCTGACACACGGGTGCACTGCTGTGTGTACTTCGTGCCGCCCACTGGTCACTGGTGAGTAGCAGGGCCCAGGTGGGCTGAGAGGACAAAGAGAGGCAGGCTCCAATGTGGGCCGTGGGGCTGGCATCAGCTCTCATTCAGCCCTTCATCACCACCATCACTGTGGACAGCCTGCGGCCCCTCGACATTGAGTTCCTGCAGCGACTGTGCCAGGTAGTCAACGTGGTGCCTGTCATCGCCCGGGCAGACAGCCTGACCCTGGAGGAGCGAAACACCTTTAAGTGCAGGGTGAGCTGGGTGCTTGGGGCTGGGCTCAGCAACCAGAGGAGCCTCCTGTCTACCTATGTGTGTGTCCCTAGATCCAGCAAAATTTGAAGACCCACTGCATAGATGTGTACCCCCAGAAACGCTTCGATGAAGACCCCAATGATAAAATCCTCAACAGCAAGATTCGGGTATGGGTTGTGGTGTGGACGGGGGAAGGTCCAGTAGGGTGTTTTCTTTCTAAGCATCCTCTGCACTTGGAGTTACACCTTGCTCTACATCCTGGGGAGATGGCCACACATTTCTGGCAGGTATGAACCTCAACCCACAGGCTCCAGGTGAGTAAGATAGCTCCCTTCCACAGCCCACCGAGAGGGTCAGAATGTTTGCCAGTCCTATATTTACTAGGCGCCAGGGTAGCACAGCCCACAACATATTGGCTTGCTAGTCAGAAGACATGTGGTTCTAGACCTGGGAAGTCTCCTCTCCAAACATGTGTAGCTTTGGAAACCCAGTGAAGAGTAGCCATGACTGGAGATCAACCCGAGAACAGTGCTGTAGGTGACATAGCACAGTTCCAAGCAAAATCAAAAGGAAAAATTGACCTTTATGACAGTGTTATTCTCAATTGTGGTGATGCATTGAACTGGATGCCCCTTCTAAAACATAAGTAAAAAAAAAAAAGCCATAAGTCAACTGGGTGAGCCATGAATCTCAGCAGATTGACAGATATGCCATGATGTTGTCGGCAATTAGGTGACTATGTAATCATCCCCCATGATGTGCTGTGATGTCATCATCCACTTATGCATGATGCAACACCCTGACTCCTGTCAGCTGAGATGGAAGAGTTTCCTTGGAGTCTGGTCTGCAGCACTTCAGCCTACAAGAGATGACAGGAGAAGGTGACTAGCAGAGAGGAAGAATCTATTAGCTCTGTGGTAGTAGAGCCAGGAGGGAGGGTCCTTAGCTAAGAACTTCTCAGACACAAGCAATTGATGCCAGACACCAGGAGAGCTCAAGGAAGGCTGGACCCATGAATGTTAGAAGGAGACAAGGACTGTCCCTGAGTCAACAGACTTCCCTAGAACAAGTACCCAGGATTCATATGTCTAGCCTCTAAATGGAGACTACATTTCTGCTCCTTGCTTGTGCAATTTGTTTTATCAGCACCAGATAACTGAGGTGAGAGCCTAGTGAAAACAGCTCCAATGTCCATCAACTGCTGGGGAAACAAAACATAGTCTACTTTGCAATAACTTGTTATGCATCAGAGAGTTGGACAATGACTAGGGAGGATAGAAGGAGAAATGACGCCTTTGAGCTGTGGTGCTGGAGAAGAGTACTGAATGTTTCATGGACTGCCAAGAAAACAAACAGATCCATCCTAGAGAGGGTTAAACCAGGCTACTCCTTGGAGGCAAGGATTCTGGGGCTTCGTCTGACATACTTTGGACATGTACGGAGAGACAGGTCCTTGGAGAGGGACATCATGCTTGGGAGGGTGGAGGGACAGCACAGGAGGGGAAGACCCTCTATGAGGTGGATTGATTCAGTGACTGGGGTAATCAAGATGGGTGTGTCAGAGGCAATGCAATTGGCACAGGATAGAGCAGGGTTTAGGGCTGTTGTACATAGGGTCGCTATGAGTCGCAAATGACTCGACGGCACATAACACAACATCTGATTCAGTACTATTCACCCATAAAGGGTGTTGAAGCGCCACCATAAATACTACAGTACTACTGAACCTCAAAGTACTGTTAAGTGCAAGAAACCAGGCACCAAAGGCCACTTTTGTATGATCATAATCCAAAAAAGTATTCCCTGTAGTTTTCTTTTCCAGCTTGTCTTAATTAATGAAGAATATCTGCTCTGATGGTCAAGGTTTTGTGTCAATTTGGAAGCTATGATGTCATCCCTTGGTGAGATCTAAGGTTGTCTTCTCCGTCATGAGGTCTGCTGAGCAGTGATGCCCAGTGGAATGGAAGTCCTTTGGGGTGTGGCTCTCTCTGAATACATGCTGCATGGAATCTGACCAAGCTCTCTTGGATCCCACATCTGCCTCTTCATCTCCAGTTCTGTGTACCTCCAACACTGAGTTCATCATCTGCAGCAGCATCCTGACTTAGGAACACTCTCTACCCTCCCATTTGATCCTTGGAATTGGAATTCACCAGCCTCTGCAAGCTTGCATACCATTTCCTTAACATAAATCTCACCTTCTCTGTATGTCTCACTAGATTTGATTCTCTAGAAAACCCAGCCTGAGACATCTGCCTTCAGCATCATGCTCTTTTAAGAACAGTAACGGAATCAAACTGGCTAGAGCCTCTCAAAAGGCCAGACAGGAACCTTACAGGACAGTACTTTATGAAATTGGGGAAGGGAAACCTCGAGAAAGGAGCATGAGCATTGTCTTCCAGCTCAAATAATATGATCAACATCACTCAATTGTATATGGAGAGACACTGAGATGGTGTATCCTTTGCTGTATGCATTTTCAACAATTAAAAAATAACTCTCTTTACAAAGACAAATGGTGAGATTGGATTTGGCCCTTGGGCTTTTGTTATGTACTGTTTACTAAGTTCTTTTAACATTTATTTTAATCATTGAAGAAGATTCTAATATTTCTAAGTTATAACACTCCTGTTTCTAAAACAACTCTGCTATGCTTTAACAAGGCTAAACCCCAAAACCCCGCCATCATTGAGTTCCGTTACCTACAACTTTGCAGGACAGAGATCCATTTCCTACAGCCCTGGAGGACCAGCCACCTCCAAAGTGGAAGTAGCTGTCTCATTTTCTTCTGTGGAGTGGATTTGAACCTATAGTTATATGTGAGACAAGATTTCACCATCCTTGCCTCTAAGGAGCACCTGATTGTACTTCCTCCAAGACAGATTTATTCTTTCTTTTGACAGTCCTTGAGATGTTCTCTTCTTCAACACCACACCTCAAAGGCATTGAATCTTCTGTCATTGCCCAAATTACCTGGGTCAGGTGCACTTTAGACTTTAAACTGACATCCTCACTCTTTAGGACTTTGGAGAGATTCTTGATAACAATTTTTTCCAAAGCAACATGTCTTCTGATTTCTTGACTGCCTATTATCTGGAGGTTAATCGTGGATCCAAGTAAAATTAAATCACTGACAGGAGTTTTATCCTCCACCTATCATGATGTTCCTTATTAGTCCAGTGGTTTTCTTGATGTCGACATGTAATTCATATTGAAAGCTCTATGTGGTCTTTGATTTTCAGGAAGTGCTTCCTCTTTACTTTCTGTAAGTAAGGTTGTATCATATGCATAAAACAGGTTGCCGGTAATCCTGATGCCACATTCTTCTTCATATAGTCCAATTTCTTGAATTTTTTACTCAACATTCAGATTGAACAGGTATGGAGAAAGGATCTGATTTTCACCTTTCCTGATTTTAAACCGTGCAGTGTTCTCTTGTTCTGTTTGGACAACAATTTCTTGATTTATGGATAGGTTTTGCATTAGCACAATTAAATATTCTGAGATTCTCATTCTTTGCAGTGTTAGCCATAATGTGTCATCATCTACCCAACCAAATGCTTTTACATAGTCAATAGACCACATGTAAACATCTTTCTGCTATTCTCTGCTTTCAGCTAAAATCCATCTGAAATCAGCAGTGATATCCCTGGTACAGCTTGAGCTTCTGGAAGTTCCCTGTTAATATACTGTTCCATGTATCACACTACAACATAGAAAGGCCAAAACAAAAGGAAAAAATATTTTGTAATGATGTGAAAGAGATGTACAGGATATTTCAAACAGCCAAAGCAAAGTGTGATAAGGAAATATGCAAATAGCTGGAGCTAAAAAAACCCAAAAAGAACATACTTGGCATATTTTAAGCTGAAAGAATTGAAAACAATTTCAGTCTCAAGTTGCAATACTGAAGGATTCTCAGTTTTTTTAGGAAACATCAAAATAAGATGGAAGGAGAATATAGAGTCACTCCACCAAAAAGAACTAGTTGATTGACATGGAACCATTTCAGGAAGTAGCATATGCTCAAGAACCAGTGGCACGAAAGAAGAAATTCTAATTGCACTGAAAGCATTGGCAAAAAATGAGTCCTAGGGAATTGATTGAATACCAGCTGAGTTGTTTCAGGAAACAGATGCAGCCTTGGATGTGATTACCAGTCTATGCTGAGAAATATGGAAGACCTGGCCAATTGACTGGATTTTTTTTTAAAAAAGGTGATCTAGCAGAATGTGAAGGAAAAGCTGTTGCCACTAGGGTTCCTTAAGTAGGGTAAGCACTTGGATAATATCCACAAGCATTCTGTGGGTACTGTTATGCCCATTTTACAGATGAGGAAACAGTCACAGATTACAATGTGTCTTTGGACTAATTGGGTTTGATGTTCTCTTTCTACCACTTTCTTTCCCCCTTTCATACTGGGTGCCTCCTCTCCCACTTCATGAGTGTGGCCCAGTTTCTTGTGTCCTCCCTCCCAACAGGAACGGATCCCCTTTGCCGTGGTGGGGGCTGACCGAGAGCACTTCGTAAATGGGACATGTGTCCTGGGCCGGAAGACCAAGTGGGGCATCATTGAAGGTTAGTGAGGGCCAGGGAAGTTTTCTTGATGACTCAGGTGAGAAAGACTGTAAACCAGGGGTATGTGAGCAGGAGACAGGTGAACATGGGATAGAGCCCTACCTCTACCAACTCTGTCCTGGTGGCAAGTCACCTGACCTCATAGCCAAGTGGACAATGGACATCATCCTCACATCAACCTTTTGAGGTTGGAATTACAGATAAAGGGAACTTTCACCACTTTGCATGATGCCTGTCTTTAGGGACCAGGGATGGATGGTGGGCATATAAGCAAGGTAAGCTCCATCTTACTTGTGCTTACTGACTGATTTGTCAGGAACTATTGCATATGGTTTAAGATATGGTGGAATCTAAGTGGTTCCCTAATCAACACTCTTGGTACCAGCAACTAAGAAATTAAAAGATTAATTGCATTGGGAAAGTCTGCTGTTAGAGACCTCTCCAAAGTACTGAAGAGCAAAGATGTCAGTATGGAGACTAAGGTATGCCTGATACAGGCCATGGTCTTTGTAATTACTTGCTGTGCATCAGAGGGCTGGACAACGACTAGGTATGATAGAAAGAGAGTTGATGCCTTTGAGCTGTGGTGCTGGAGAAGAGTGTTGAATATACACCATGGACTGCTAGGAGAACAAACAAGTTCATCCTAGAGAGGGTGAGGCCAGGCTGCTCCTTGGAAGCAAGGATTCTGAAGCTTCATCTGACATACTTTGGACATATACAAGGCGGGATCAGTCCTTCGAGAAAGACGTCATGCTTGGGAGGGTAGGGGGACAGCGCAGGAGACAAAGACCCTCAATGAGATGGATTGATTCAGTCACTGGGGTAATGAGGATAGGCGTGTTGGAGACAATAAGATTGGCAAAAGACAGAGCAGAGTTTGGGGCTGTTGTACATAGGGTTGTTATGAGTCGCAGGTTACTCGAAAGCACATAAAACAAAAAACAATGGGAAAGGGCTGCTAGCTAGCATCTTGATGGCAGTCTGTTTGATTTGTTACTGCTCTTCTCCCCCCAGAAGCCTTTAACCAAGGGTGGAGGTCTGCTAGGAGGTGTGGCTTTCAAATTTTGCAGGGCCCTCTGGCCTGTGGCCCTCAGGTCAAATTTATTCATTTAAAATGAATATTCTTTAAAATTAATGAACAGAAATCTTTTGTCTATTTGCTGTACTGAACTACTTGGAGTTGCTGTCATGCTTGCTGCACACTGCTCCATAATCTTGTCAAATGAATGGTTACTCGTTACATCCAATGTGTAGATGAGCTTCCAGATTGATTCATGCTGGGGAGCAGGAGTGGCATCCACTTCCTAAACTAGAGGCCTCTGGAAACTCTACAATAAACTCTCTAAACTCTATGAATGTACAGAAACGATGTTATAGAATAGGGTTCAGGTCTTTTGTGCAAAGCTTACTCTCGGTAGTATTCGACTTGACGATACTTAACCCCTGTTAAATGAGACTAGTGTTGTTATATCTGGAGGAACACTCTTCCACTTTGAACATCACTCTTTGTCAATGTGCTGTATGAAATAACCTGGGTTTGCTGTGATGCTGAATATTGTGCCATTGGGTTATCAAATACCAGAATGGTTTCCTAATGTGGACAGTATCTGGTGGAGCTCCCAGTTGTAAAACAGGTTTGGAAGCAGGAGTGGCATCCACTTCCTAAACCACATGCCTCTGGAAACTCTATGAACTTGGAGAAACGATGATAGTTATGGAAAGACATTAGGTCTTTTGTTCATAGAGTCAGTATGAGTCATGCTCAACTCAATGGCAATCAACAACAACAATGGTTCAAATCTACCAGTAACTCTTCTGGAGAAAGATGGGTGCAGCCTTGGAAAACTCAGTGGAGTTAGGGTCAGGTGTCAGAACGGACTTGACAGGAGCAATTTGCTTTTTCTCAGTAAGGAAGCACAGGGTTGGGGTTAGGGTTAGGGTTAGGGTTAGGGTTAGGGTCAGGATCAGGGTCAGGGTCAGGATTAGGAGTCAGAATGGACTCGACAGTAGGCATTAATTTTGTTTTTCTCAGTAAGGAATTAGAGGTCAGCCTGTGCTTACCTGACTGGTTGGAGTTCCATCCCTGCTAGAAATGATCACTTTGGAAAAAGATCTTGATCATAGCAGGGACTGTGGAGTTGGGGGATGGACACATGTTAGTCACCTTTAGAAGCAGAGCCTTTGATGTGAGAAAGTGAAATTAGCCCAGATGAGGAAGTGTGCATAAGCCACTAAGCTCACCCTGCTTACTGGGTGTTCTGACTTTGTCCAGAGGCTCCATTCTCTCAATAGAGCTTATCAGGTGCCTCCCACGTGCCATTCTGGGCATGTAAGAAAGCAAGGCAGATCAGGATCTGTCCCCAGAGAGAGTGTTTCAAGAGGGCCGAAGAGATCACTGACAACTCCAAAGAGACAACTCTAATGACAGTGGGAAGGAACACAGGGGATGGGAGATTGTCTTCATTACTGTCATGGATTGTCTTACGTGTCCTCAAAACACATGTCTGTCATGATATAATGTGGAAGTTAAACATTCATCATGGACTGACAAACCAAACTATTCAAAAAGGTTTAAAGATGAGGTATAACACCTTAATCCCATCACAGCCTAAATCCAATGAAAGGGAAGTTTACTGGTATTGACCTTTGTGGTTAGTGGTGGTGTTAGGAACCATTGAGTCAGCTCTAGCTTGGCAACTCTGTGCACAAGAGAAAGAAACATCACCAGTTACTGTACCATTGTCAGTGATTGCCATCCTCCATCCCTGTGTCTGTCCATCTCTCTGATGGTCTTCTTCTATCATTGGTCTCTACTTACCAAACATGATATAGTCTCTCTTGATAGCATCTCCAGAAATGGGAGATGAAGTGCATTGTGGCTGCACTTCCTCCAAGATAGCTTTGGTTTTTTTGTAGCCTACAGAATGTTAAAAATTCCTTATCAGTGCCACAATTCGAAGGCATCCATTCTTCAGTCTCCTTTATTTATTTGTTATTGTTGTTGTGTACCAGAGATTCAGAACCAACCAATAACTGACGTACCAGCAGGTCTTCAGTGGCAGTTAAGTGAATGGGAGGAGATTATTCATCCTTCTCCTGTGGAGCATTCTCAAACTGTGTGCTTTCGGGTTTGCAGCCCAACTTCTTGCCATGAGGCCTCCAGATTATACTTTAATAATTATAGTAAACAATGAGATGTGGGCTAGAAGCCTCTTGTTTAGGGTCAACCAGGACCTGGTGGGCAGACCTTTGTATTTAAAAGTTGGTTGGGCCCTGATTAAGTCTCCAGTTTAGAGGCTCATCTGTGAAGCAGTTGGATTCTGGAAAGTGGGTTCTCTTGTTTTGGTTGAGGGTCAGGTGTGGACTGTTTGGTTGGGGTGGCTTCCCCCCCACACACAATCATGTGTGAGTTGATTGGTTTTGCTCCATTTAGCTAACAATGAGCTGTTGGCTGGAAGCCTCTTATTTAGACTTAACCAGGACCTGGTGGGCAGGCCTTTGTATTTAAAAGCCAGTTGGGTCCTTGAGTCTGCAGCCCTGAGGCCTGGTGTTAATTATGTTTTGGAAGAACATTCTTCTAAATGGTACAGCATTGGTCTGTCAATTTTTTATGCTGAGATAACTTGAGGTTGCTGTGATGCTGAACACTGTGCCATTGGTGTATCAAATGCCATAACGGTTACCCATAGTGGATAGTGTTTGGTGGAGCTCCCAGATTGAGACAAGCTTGGAGGCAGGAGTGGCACCACTTCCTAAACAACATGCCTATGCCTCTGGAAACTCTATGAAATGACAATAGTTACAGAACAGGGTTCAGGGTTTTTTTGTTCATGGGGTTGCTATGAGTTATGCTTGGCTCAACAGCACTTAACAACAACAACAAACACAGGTATAATTCCATAGGGAGGCAGATGGGGTCTTCTCCTGAGGTTTCCAGCCTCAGACTCACAGTGAAGGGTTGCCGTAAGTTAGAATCAACAGCAGTGGTTGGGGGCTTGTTCATTGATTCAACAGATGTTTGTAGGGGTCACCAACACCAGGAGGTAGGGTGTGTGATGCAAAGGCAGGAATAAATGAATGAATGGACGGACAGGAGGTGGGCTCAGGAGAAGGCTCTAGTGGGTCTCTGGCATGCTGCATATACAGCAGGCACTCAGCAGCTGATGTTTTGCAGTGGAGAACATTGCACACTGTGAATTTCCACTCCTGAGAGACCTGCTTATCCGGTGAGGAGCGGACAGGTCTGGGAGCCCCGGGACTGGAGGGGACCGTGGAGGACACCTACCAAGGCTGGGCTGTCACCTGCCTCCCAGGTCCCACCTGCAAGACCTGAAGGACATCACCCACAATGTCCATTACGAGAACTATCGCGTTTGCAGACTCAACGAGAGCCACGTGCTGCCCCGCGGGCCAGGCTGGGTGAAACTGACCCCCGCACCCGCTGGCTCCCCGCTCATCCCCAGGTCCTCCAAGTCCCACAGGCGGATCCAAGAGGACTAGGAAGAGGAACTGAGCCCTGGTGGATTCTGAGCCTGCTGAGCCCTGGACTTCGTGTGTGTGCCTGTGCGCACCTGTGTACCAGAGCATCTATTAAAGGTGGACATTGCTTTTTATAGCAAGCTGTGTTCCCAAAACCAAAGGCGTTTTGTAAACAGTTTCTTTGAACTTTTCAGATATAAAAGTGTAACTCTTTTGTAACAATAGGAGACACAAGGCCTTCAGTGGTCTTCAAGCCTGGAAAGGAGTCCCTTGAGTAAACAGCCTACCTCTGCCCTAATCAAACTCAAGTTACCCAGCACATGCAGAGATGCCCAACTGTCTACCCCTCCCCTTGTTCCCAGCACAGCATTGAGACCCTGGGTTTTCAATGATCCACACTGCCGTTACTCAACTTCCCCAAATTTGGCATTCCACTGCCTCTGGTGTGGGTGTCAGAAGGCTCTCTTTCTCCTACCCGCAGCACAACATCTGTTCTGGTGACTTAGTGTATTGTGGTACATTGCTAATCCAAAGGTCAGACATTCAAATACACCAGCTGCTCCAATGCAGAAAGCTAAGCAGTTTCCTCCTATAGAGATTTACAGTCTCAGAAACCTGATGTCACTGTTGAAGCTGTATCTGTGGGTATTTCCTAAGAGAACTAAGATTGGGGGATGATCCCTAAAATCTAGGGAATTGTGGAGAGACACCTAAGTTACAAGAGTAAGTGCATGTTGTTATTGTTATATGCCATCCAGTCACCTATGATTCATAGAGATCCTATGAACAATGCTCTGAATCTTGCCTGATTCTGAGCCAACCTCACCAAGCTTGTCAGGGTGCTGACTGTAAGGAGAGGTGTCTTCTTCCTGTTTGTTCTGGAGGAAAGTCCTTACTTCCTTCAGCACCTGTCAATCAGTATTCCTGGGAGATATCTATGTGTCTTGGCATTATTCTACCTGTGTTAAGGAGCTTCAAAGACCAATAACCTTGGTCCAAAACCCACTTTCTGCCTCTAGTCTTCTTCTTTTATGCATACAATAGCTTTTATTCTGAATTATAATGAAATTAAAATTCCAGACAATCATTACTTAGAAGATCCAATGACATTATTTTAAAATTGTTTGCATGATAGCATTCTATAAACGTGAGCTAAATTTTTTCATAACATCACTTCCTTTACATTTACTATATCAAGTTTTAACAACAATCAATTACAGTTAGATTAATAATTGATACAAATTTGATGTGTAGTAACACCGGGATACTGGGAAGAAATCTGATTAACATATCAGTACAGCTCTAATTCACCAAAGAAAATACTCAAGTTCCCAAACCAAACTAAAGTTATGCTGCATTTAAAAAAAAGCCAGTTAGGATTCAGAAACAGTTTTAATATAGTGGAAGCTGAAATCAGTGTATACATTTTAGACCATTTTCTAAAGTCTCTCAGAGTCTCCCAGGCTATAAAGCATTTCCTGCCTGTGATGCTTTGAATTTGGGGGTTTTCCTTCCCTTTTTTCTCTTTGCTTTCAGTCTTTTTCTTCTGCCTCTGGATCATACAAATTGTGTACTGTTTATGCTGATTTAAGGGGTTTTGTTTCTCTTAATATCAGACTCCATTTTTATGTCATTTTTAAATTAATTTTAATGAACATTTACAGAGATTTTGGATTTCCATTCATTCATTGCTGCACTTCTTATTTTTTTTTTTTTTATTTCTTTTCATTGCTGCACTTCTTTGTCATTTTATCATTAGTATCACACTGCATTTTCTCTGGTAATGTTTGGGTACCACAACAGTAGCTTGAACATCATTCTTTAAAACATCATCTACTTTGAAAATACTTTTAAGCCAGCTGAGCTCCTTTGGTGCATTCTTTTTCCTCTCTTCAGCACGCATCTTCTTTTCCACTTACTTAATAAGCTTTAAAAAGCCATGTTTAAATGGAGCAAAGGAATCGAACCAAGCAGAAGTTCTGTATCTTTCATCTTATTTCCCAGAGATATTGAGGTCCCCTTCCCTGCTGTCTTCCTCTCTTCTTTCACCTCTTAAGAGATAACTCAGTGGTTCAAATCCATCAAATGTTCCACTGGAGAAGGGGCAATCTACTCCTGTGACAGTTGAATCTGATTCAGTGGTACACAACAACAACAAAAAGAAAGAAAAAAAAAAGAGATAACAGCTAACTAAACTTCTCCCCACAACATTCTCTATCGTTTGTGTGGCTCTAAGTCTTTCTCCTCACCTTTCACCAAATTAAATAGTTCTTCATATTGATACATTCTTTTCAAGCAGGGAATAGAGCTCACCAAATAAGTCTTACAACAATGCTGGGACATGAAAAGGAAGAACCATTACTGTGTTTCCTTGTGAGATTTAATTTAAATAAATATAAAGGGGGGGGGGACAGTTTTCTAAGAATACTCCAGATCAGGATTGTGATATGATGAAGACTGATGCATCCCACTCTGATCCCCTTGCAGTTACTGGACGATCATGTCATAGGGAGTGACCTGTCACTGTTGGTCTGTCAGTGTGTGTCCGTTGTTCTATGCAGTTGACTTGTGAGGCTGAAAGCTTTTGTAGTAGCAGCTTAAATGAAGCATTAGAGAAGCCATTTTACAGGTTAGCGTTGTTATTGTTGTGTTGTTATATGCCATCGAGCCACCTCATAGTGATCCAATGTACAAGAGCCCTAAACCCTGCTCTATCCTGTGCCAACCTCACTGTTTCTGACACACCTACTCCCATTACCCCATCCATCTTATCAAAGGTCTTTCTCTCTTACGCTGTCCCTCTACCCTCCCAAACATGATGTCCCTCTCCAAGGCCTGGTCCCTTCTTCCAAAGCATGTCAGACGAAGCTTCAGAATCCTGGATTGATTCAGTGACTGGGGTAATCGGGATGGGTGTGTCAGAGGCAGTGCGAGTGGCACAGGATAGAGCAGGCTTTAGGGCTGTTGTACTTTGGATCACTATAAGGTGGCAAGCGACTCGACAGCACATAACAACAGCAACAAAAGAAAAACAAAGCCACTGCTGTTCAGTCATCCTGACTCCTAGTGGCCCCACTGGGTTTCCACGGCTCTAAATTTTGAAAGGAGACTGTCCGTTTTTCTCCCATAGAATGCCTCTGAACTGCCGATCTTTTTGCTAGCAACCCAACAGAGAACACACCAGCCATCAGGGCTACTTGGTACACACATCAAAAACTCAAAAATTGATTGCTATAGAGTAAGAACTGACTCAGAGCTGACCTTTCTGTGGGTTTTCAGAAGATATGAATTGCTATGGCCTGAGGAGACTTCCTAACAGGCAAGAAGTGGGGAGAACATGAGGAGGAGGAAAGAACAGCACATAATAGCTCAGAAGTTTGAAGCATGTGCAACCCGATCGAAGGAAGATGGCAGCGGTTGAAAACGGGTCGGAAAAGGAAGGATTCTCAACTCAAGGCGAAGTAGCCGGGCTCACGCACATAGCGCGGTCTGGCTTCTCGATCCATGTCCGTTTCTTAGTCTCATCTTAGCCTCTCTTGCAGCCCAGCTTGCCAGGATGCTAACGGCCTCCTGGCTGAACTTTTAAATTCTAAAACTGGGAAGCAAGAAAACTCATTTTCTTTCGCTCCACCCTCTCCTGAGTCCCTGCGTTTCCACTATTCTGTCCAATTCCCGACTTGAAGCAGAGCGTAGACAAAGCGAGGCCGCTCACCTCGCACCACACAGGACAGAAGTGTCCCTACGGCCGGGGAGGACGTGCTGATGTTCGGGATACTTGGTGGAAAAGACTCTGCGCTGGACTTCCAACTCCATTTTTACAACAGGATCGGCTGTCTATCACCAGAGAACCACACGGTGCAAACTCCGCGACCACTGACCGTCCCGCGCGCCCCCGCCCCCAACGTCCCCCTGCGAACGTCCCGGCGTGCTCCGCGCCCTCAAGCAACCATTTCCGGGGCGCGGGAGCTCTTCTGCCGCTACTTCCGGGGCGCGGAAACTAGCCAGCGGGACACTCGGACCACGGTTATTAAGGGGCGCGGCGGCGGCTGAGGACCGAGGCCCGACGCAGGTAGGCACCTGGTATCCCGCTGGGAGTACTCCCCTGTCGCCGAGTGCGGAGGGTCGAGCTGTCCAGTCGGGACGCTAACGCCTTGTGCTCCGAGGTGACTGCGCGGAGGCCACAGCGGCCGCCCCTGGCGCCAAGCCTGGTTGTCAGTTCAGGACCCTGCTAGGCTGGTGAATGAAATTTCTAACCCCGCCGTCTGGGCTGGAGATGCCCCGGGGGCGTTGCTCTAACTATGGCCGACCCTGAACAGCACTGCTTTGAGCGCACAGGTTTACTTATTCGCGATTTCTTTTATGCTAATCCTCTTCACCTGAGTATGTACCACCCTGAGTGTCGCTATGACAGTAAAAAGTGTCCGCAGTTCTCGAAGGAGTTCTCATGCTGCATGTATGTTGGGCCACTAACCGAAAAGTTAATTCTTATCCACCAGTTGCCGTACAGGACAGGCATCTTTCCCAGAAGTCTGTGTGTGCTGCGTTTATTTATCTTGAAATTTGAGGGTAACCTCAGAGGCAGTCGTCACCTGCTGCACCTGTCAAGCAGTAGAATTTTTTCTTGAACTGTCATGCACGACTTTCCTCTGCTTCTTGGGAGCACTTCCTGGTGTCACTCACTGCACTTCCTGTGTGTTTTTCAGAAACTCAAACCAAACTCTGAGGTGGAGTTGGTTTGGACATAGTGACCGATCACTGTTTCCAGGGTACATAATGAGATCACGGGTGTGGTGCGAGGCTGTAAATCACACGGGAGGAGATTGTCTGTGGCTCCCTTGGAGCCACTGGTGGATTCCAACAGCCAGAGAGGTGCAGCCTTTCCCCTAGCCGCACAGCTCCCTAGGAACCAGGCCGCCAGAGCACCTGAAGTTACGGACACTTAACATTTCATAAATAGAGTGAAAATGGAAAGCTCCCATTTCCAGTTCTCTTTGCTGAAGACATGTTCAATACATTCCAAGCAAAGTTTTCTATGTTAATACAAATATGGGTGCAAATGTAACCCATCTTATTACTAGCTTACTCTCTACTTTATTCCGTAAGATAAAAATAATCACTTAAAATAAAAACAAAGGGTAGCATCTGCCCAAAAATGGAGCTCAGAACGTGGGAAGGGATAGTAAACAAGATTGTAAACAAGAATCACAGGGAGAAAGTCGCAAGTCTGTGTTTACATAATGAGCATTGTCCTTAATGTCACAGGGGTGAATGGTTGAGTGGAAGACCAATTCCATTTGTAAACTTTAGCTGAAATCACAATTTCATAAAAAGCGTGAGGAATTCTGTCAGATGCCTGTTCTGCATCTATTAAGATGATTATGTTTTTCAGAGCCAAGCTGTAACCCCAAGTTAAGAGATCCTTCCCACTATACCCCAGAACCCTGCTGGACAGATGGCCAGGTAACATCTTTCTTGGCCCAGCCAGCAGGTGGTCCGTTTCCAGGCAGCTAGCTCCCTTTTTAGAATTGGCAGTAAGATGCACCTCAGTGTGGCATGATGGAGCTGTATTTGAGGAAGGGTTCCAGGGTAGCCACGTCACTGTCATAGTACCAATGGATAGCCTCCCATGGGCAGTCAGAAAGCCATATCATTTCATATCCCAGAACATCCAGGAAGGAAAGACCTAACTCTTGTGCCTCCCTCTGCAGTCATGTCGGAGCTGAGTGATGAGGCAAGTGAACCAGAACTTCTGAACTGTAGCTTATCCATGTGGCATGGGCTCGGTGCACAGGTCAGCTGGGAGGAGCTGGATGTCCCCTTGGATCTGCACACTGCTGCATCCATTGGCCAGTACGAGGTGGTGAAGGAGTGTGTCCAGCGGTAAGAGGGCCTGGGAAATGTCCATTCTCTGAGCTGGCTATGGTGACTTAGCTCAGATTCCATGTGAGCATACCTTAAATTAACATTCCTTGTGTGTGGGGCAAGCTAACCTATTTTTGTGGAGCATTCTCAAGGAAGGCAGCAGTTATTTCCAGGAGAAGAGGAGGGATGTAAAATCTTCATTGGCAAGTAAATATTTCAGACTTTAAACTTCCAAGACAATGTGTGCATATTATGTACTGTCAAGTCAGAATTAATCCTTAGCTAACCCTGAAGCAGGTTTTCAGAGGCAGTAAATCTCATGGGAGGAGACTGCACATCTTTCTCCTGCAGAGCAGCTGATGGATTTGAACCGCTTGCCTTTGGATTGGCCATGTAGCTCCTTACCACTAGGCCACCATAACATCTAATTTCTTACAAAAATTTTTAAGAGAAAAGCTAGTAACTGATAACTTGAGGATCTTCTTTTACCTCAGGATTGCTGAAGGGACGGAAAGGGGTTGGGTTTTATCTTTTTTTTTTTAATTATAAAAAAATAGTTTATCTGTTTGCTTCATACATTAAAAAAACCTGAACAGTGCATTTCATTATAAATCCAAGGATTTGCAAGTCAGCTTTAAATTGTTGTTGTTGTTATGTGCCATCAAGTCACCTGCAATTCATAGCGATCCTATGTACAACAGCCCTAAGCCCTGCTCTATCGTGTGCCAATCTCACCGCCTCCTACACGCCTACCCCAACTACCTCAGTCACTGAATCAGTCCACCTCATAGAGGGTCCCTCCATCCTCCCAACCATGACATCCTTCTCCAAGGATTGGTCCCTCCTTGCAACATGTCCAAAGCATGTCAGATGAAACTTCAGAATCCTTGCCTCCAAGTAGCAGCCTGGTTTAACCCTCTCTAGGACGAACCTGTTTGTTTTCTTAGTAGTCCATAGTATATTCAATAATCTTCTCCAACACCACAGCTCAAAGGCATCAATTCTCCTTTTATCATCCCTGGTCATTTTCCAACTCTCTAATAAATGCATGGACTGTATAGGAACCTTTTTTTTCTGTTAATGAATCTTTATTTCAGGATATATCTGTGTATGTGTGTGTGTGTATATCTATATATGTTGTTGTTATGTGCCATCGAGTCGCTTGCAACTCATGGCGACCCTATGTACAAGAGCTCTAAACACCGTTCTATCCTGTGCCAACCTAGCCATCTCAAATGCACTTATTCCCGCCACTCCAGTCACAGAATCAGTCCATCTCATCAAAGGTCTTCCTCTCCTTTGCCGCCCCTCCACTCTGCCATACGTGATGTCCCTCTCTAAGGACCAGTCCCTCCTTGCAACATGCCCAAAGTATGTCAGAGGAAGCTTCAGAATCCTTGACTCCAAGGAGCATTCCGGCTTTACCTTCTCTGGGACAAACCTGTTTGTTCTTCTAGCAGTCCATGGTGTATTCAACACTCTTCTCCAGCACCACAGCTCAAAGGCATCAATTCTCTTTCTATCATCACTATTCACTGTCCAACTCTGATGCATAGCACGTAATTGCGAAGACTGTAGCCCGAATCAGGCGCACCTTAGTCTCCAGCCTGACGTCGTTGCTCTTCAGTACTCTTGAGAGGTCCCTCACAGCTGACTTTCCCAGTGCAATTCGTCTCTTGATTTCCTGGCTGCTGTTACCAAGAGTGTTGATTGTGGAGCCAAGCAAACGAAAACTGTTAGCTATCTCAATCTCTTCACCATCCATACTGATGCTGCCAATTGGCCCAGTGGTGAGAGTCTTTGTTTTCTTGATGTTGAGCTTCACTCCATATAGGAGGCTACAGTCCTTGACCTTCTGCAGCAAGCACTTCAGATCCTCCTCAGTTTCAGCAAGCAGGGTTGTGTCATCTGTATAACACAGATTGTTGGGAATCTTCCACCAGTCCTGATGCCACATTCCTCCTTGTACAGCCCAGCATCTCGGATGATCTGTTCTGCATACAGATTGAAAAGGTATGGAGACAAAATACATCCCTGACAGACTCCCTTCTTGATTTTAAACCATGTAGTGTCTCCTTGCTCTGTTGTGACAACTGCCTCTTGTCCACATATAGTTTTTGCCTTAAGACAGTCAAATGTTCTGGGATTCCCATTCTTCTGAGTCAGCCACAGCTTGTTTTGATCCACACAGTCAAAAACCTTTGCATAGTCTAATGAAGCACAGATAGACATTCTTCTGGTATTCTCTGCTTTCTGCCAAGATCCATCTAACATTAGCTATAATATCCCTAGTACCATGACCTCTTTTAAATCCAGCCTGCACATCTGGCAATTCTCTGTTGAAATATTGTTTCAAACGTTTTTGGATAATTTTCAGCAGAATCTTGCTTGCATACGATATTGTTCAATAATTTCCGCACTCCATTGGGGCACCTTTCTTTGGAATAGGAACAACTATCGATCTTTTCCAGTCAGATGGCACACACACACACACACACACACCCCAAATTCACATACGGTTCTCAATTGGACTTTTGAGATATTGTACTACTACCATTTACAAGTAGTTTTTCCTTTTCTCTTTTGAAGGCTCAGACACTATAAAAGAGAACCATTCTCCCAGTCTTTCTTATCTTGTACTTGATATAAATAGAAACTTTTAATTACTTTACCCTAAAGAGGGGGAGGGAATCAAACCAACAAAAAACTGAGCTCTAACATTTGCGTAGGGAGAATATATAAAAAACAGATCTAAAATATTGTTAACTGTTTTGTGCTGTCGAATCACTAGCAACTCATAGTGATGCTATGTACAGTAGCCCTGAAACCTGCTCTATTCTGTGCCAACTTTACTCTCTTCTGACACACCTACCCTCATTACTCCAGTCACTGAATCAGTCTATCTCATTGATGGTCTTCCTCTCTTTCTCTGTCCCTCCACCCTTCCAAGTGTGATGTCCCTCTTCAAGGACAGTCCCTCCAAGCGTGATGTCCCTCTTCCAGGACAGTCCCTCCTTGTAACATGCCCAAAGTGTGTCAGATGAAGCCTCAGAATTCTTACCTCTAAGGAGCAGCTTGGTTTCACCCTCTCTAGAACAAACTTGTTTGTTCTCCTGGCACTCCATGGTATATTCAGCTCTGTTCTCTAGTGCCACAGCTCAAAAGCATCAATTCTCTTTCTGTCATCCTTAGTCATTGTCCAGCTCTCTGACACATAGCAAGCAATTATGAAGACTATGACCTGCACCTTAGTCTCCAGACTGATGTCATTGCTCTTTAATATTCTGGAGAGGTCCCTGACAGCCTACTTTTCCCAGTGCAGTTCATCTTTTGATATCCTGGCTGCTGGTACCAAGAGTATTGATTGTGGAGCCAAGTAAATGAAAGCTGTTAACAATCTCAATCTCTTCACCATGTATCATAATACTGCCAGTTGGCCCAATGGTGAGAATCTTTGTTTTCTTGATGTCGAGCTTCAATCTATATTGAAGGCTGCAGTCCTTGAACTTCAGCAGCAAGCACTTCAGGTCCTCCTCAGTTCGAGCAAGCAGGATTGTGTCATCTGCATAATGCAGGTTGTTGATGAGTCTTCCTCCAGTCCTGATGTCACATTCCTCATCATAGAGCCCAGTCTCCCAGATGATCTGTTCTGTATATAGACTGAAAAGATAAGGAGACAAGATACATCACTGGCATATAGTCTTTCTGATTTTGAACCATGCAGTGTCTCGTTGTCCTGATCTGACTGCTGCCTCCTTGTCCAAGCATAGGTTTCACATAAGCACAATGAAATGTTCTGGGATTTCCATTCTTCTCAGAGTCAGCCACAGTTTGTTGTGATCCACACAGTCTAATGTCTTTGAGTAGTCAATAAAGTATAGACATTTTTCAGGTACTCTCTGCTTTCAGCCAAGATCCATCTAAGATTAGTTGTAATATTCCTAGTACCATGGCCTCTTGTAAACTCAGCCTGCACATCTGGCAGTTCTCTGTTGATGTACTACTATAGTTGTTTTTGGATAATTTTCAGCAGAATCTTGCTTGCATGTTCTATTAATGATATTGTTCAGTAATTTCTGCACTGTCAGGTCACCTTTCTTTGGAATGGGAACAAATACATATCTCTTCCAGTCAGTTGGCCAGGTGGTTGTTCTCCACATTTCTTGGCACAATTTGGCGTATCCTGGGCAGCATCTCTTTGTTGAAATATGTCAATTGGTATGATGGCCATTCCGGGAGCCTTGTTTTTTGCCAGTTCTTTCAGAGCAGCTTGAACTTCTTCCTTCATCACCATAGGCTCTTGCTCATATGTTGTTTCATAAAATTCTTCTGTGTCAGCCAATTCCTTTTGGTACAGTGACTCTGTATACTCGTTTCATCTTCTTTTAAACTTCTTGGATCATTTAATAGTCTTCCCAGAGCATCCTTAAGTATTGCAACTAATGGCTTGACTAAAATATTAGGAAGGCATCAATTTTGTATTTCTAGGTTGACCATTCAGCCCCAAGCCAGTTTTGCACGACAGAATAGCTTGTTTCAGGTCTACCTATAGCTTGTGAATTTTAGTAAAAGAAGTACAAGTGAAACTTTGCTTTAACTGCAGAAAGAAAACTCAGAATGATATGGGATGGGAAAAGTAAGTCATTCACGTCAATTATCTTAGGCAATTTTACACTATTCTTGGAGATTAAAAAGCTAATCCAAAGGCTTATTTCTTTCCCAGACTTTGAAAAAGTAGCACCTGCCCCTGCCCCCTCACAATTCCTTTCCTCCCTTCAGTAAAATGCAGAACTAAGGGTTTTGGCTGCTTGGGCTGTTCCTGCACCCCAGAAAACAAAGGGGATTCCCAGCCATTGCCCTCCAAGGCTGAGCATCACCTGTACTAGAGTTTTAACTTCTGTATTCATAACTCATTCTAATATTAGTAGCAAACAAGTTACAAGAAGTGTGGAGTCAACTTTGTCCCAAATATACCTGTGTATAAGTCCATGATTTCTAACAGTACTAGCTCCTCCTTTGTTCACTTCCCCAGCTCCTCTGTGTCTCTTGGAATGGTTTGCTGGAAGATCTCAGACCCATCTGGGGACTGAATGACTCATGTGACTGTAGATAGGCAGGCCAGTTTTGAAGAGACTGGTGAACATTGTAGACTATCCATTGAAGGCAAAGGTCCCAAGATAAAGAGAGAGCTAGCGCTGAGATTGCATGAGCTTATTTAGGCCTCTGGTAGGGTGGAGCCCGATTAAAAGAAGCTTGGAAGCAGGACTGGCATCCATTTCTGAAACAGCTTGCCTCTGGAAACCCTATGAACCTCGAGAAAGGCTGAAAGCTATACAGGTGTTCAGATCTTTCGTTCATAGGGTCGCTATGAGTTGCCCACAACTTGATAGCACTTAACAACAACAACAGTAGGGTGGGGCTTGAACCATCCTAATTCTCCCTCCTTAGTACAATAAGTAGTTAAGCACGCAGTCATTGGCTAGGAAAGACATTTTGAATGATAAAGCTTAGACACTTAGATCTTCTCTGGAGGGCCCCTGAGTCAACTTCCTAAGGGCTGTTTTGCTCGTGTGTGTTTGTGCATTAGAGGAGCCCTGATGGGGCAATGGTTAAGTACTAGATTGCTAACTAGGCTAGCCACAGAACCCACCCAAGACCTCCCAGGAGAGAAGACCTGATGGTGTCCTCCTGTAATGATGACAGCCTGAAGCCTTCAGTTGGAACCTCCAGAAAAAAAATGTTGGTGGCCTTTTCCATAGGGAGCTCTGTGGCAATTAAAATCTACCAGCGCCTCCATTGGTGAAAGATGGGCAGTCTCTTCACATGCAGTTTACAGCCTTAGAAATCCAGAGGGTCAGTAGTGAGGCAGTTGTGATTAGATGCCAATGAGGATGAAAAAATGAGCTTTCATAATAACTAAGCTCCTGGTCTTAAAGTCTCACATGGTCAATTGGCATAACAGAAACAGAGTTTTACATCCTACTTTGTTGAGTAGTGACTGGCGTCTTAAAAGCTTTAGAGCAACCATCTAAGGTGCAACTCTTGGTGTCTCCCTGTCTGAAAGAAATAGGCATTGAGACAGTTAGTCTAAAGGATTCCACATTGCTGACATAAGAAAGACTAGGTGGTCCTTACCACTCTAAAAAAGATGATGGTAAAAATACTGGGTATAGTGGGCAAAAACATGGAGCAAGACTAAAAAATATTTAAGTAGCCAGGCAGGACAAAGATGGGCAGTTTCTTCCTGGTGCAGTTTACCACCTCTGAAAACCTACTGAAAGGTCAGCTATGAGTCACTTCTGCTCACCATCAATATGAGAGAGAGTGAGAGAGAAAAATACACTTGTCCAATAGGGAATCACTCGTTGCTCTTTTGCCCAGCCACATAAGCTCAAAAGAAGGTAATGCCCAGAAGGCAGAAAGGTGTAGGATAGAAGGATTAAAGGAAATGAGAATTCCAGAGGGAAAGTAGAAAGGGCAAATTGTATTATAATTAATGTTATAAGACAAAAGACTTGGTAATGGTTGGTTGGAAAACCAGTTTACTTTGTAAACTTTCACTCAGATGATAAGGAAAATAAGGTTAGTGCCTAGAAAACACTGAAGAACTCAATTCTGCTCTGTCACATGGTCACATTGGGGTGGTCTGATTCCATTCAGGTCCCTGGGCTTCCTCTGGCCTTGCCTGCTCAACAGCAGTGGTGTAGGGACCAGCAGGCAGTGGTGCAGGGTGAGGTGAGCATGTCTTGCATTTGTTTAGGAAAGAGTTGGATCTGAATAAGAAGAATGGTGGCGGCTGGACTCCACTGATGTATGCTTCCTATATTGGACATGATACCATTGTGCATCTACTGCTTGAGGCAGGGGTTAATGTGAATGTGCCCACCCCAGAAGGGCAAACCCCGCTGATGCTGGCCTCCAGCTGCGGCAACGAGAGCGTTGCCTACTTCCTCCTGCAGGTGAGCTCATGGTGGGATGGCTTCCTGACCATGCCAAGAGGTAGGAGATGAGAAAGCTCCCCTTGTCCAAAGATAGGAGGGCCCCCACCCCACCCAGAAGTGAGAGGGCCCTCAGCCCAGCCCAGAAGTGGGAGGGACCTCACTCTAGCCCTGAAGAGGGAGGGTCCCAGCCCAGAAGTGGGAGGACCCCCAGCCCAGCCCAGAAGCAGGAGGGCACCCTACCCATCCCACCCCAGACCCTATCCAGAAATGGGAGAACCTCTCATCCTTGTCCAGAGATGGGAGGGCCAAGATAGCACATGCTTGTGAGCAGGCATTATCACTCTGAACTCATGCAACCAGGGCAGTGCACAGTGACAAGCACGCTGTGTTCTTCTGAAGCAAGGTGCTGAGCTAGAAATGAAGGACATCCAGGGCTGGACCGCCCTTTTCCATTGTACAAGTGCTGGCCACCAGCAGATGGTCAAGTTCCTCCTGGAGAGTGGCGCCAATGCCAACACTCGGTGAGCAGAGAATTTCAGTGTCTCCTCTGATGCAAGGAGGGCTACCAGCCAGAGTCAGTGGGGCCAGGCCCACAATCTGAAATGGGGTTTATTTCAGTCATGTGAGACACAGTGTAGAACATGTGTTCTCTCCTCCGTCCACAAAGCCTTGTCTATAGGCATCATTAGAGATTAGGGGACCAAATTCAAACTGATACTGTTGTTGTTAGGTCCTGTCAGGTCAGCACAGCAATCCCATGTCCAGCCCTATCCTCCGCCTCTGCATCATCTCTGCTGCCTGAGCCAGTGTTACAGCCACTGGTCAGTCTGTCTTGTTTCAGATTTGCTTCTGATTCTTCCTCTTTGTCTCTGACTACCTTACCAAGAATGATATCCTTTTCTATGGACTACCCTCCTGATAACATGCCTAAGTGAAATCTCACCATCCTTTCCTCTAAGGCACATTCTACTTGTACTTCTTCCAAGACTGATCTGTTTGTTCTTTTGGCAGTCTGTGGTATATTCAGTACCGAACACTATAATTCAAAGGTATCAGTTCTTTGATTTTTCTTATTCATTTTCTAACTTTCACAATGCATATGAACAGTTAAAAATACCATGACTTTGGTCAGGCACACCTTAATCTTTAAAGTGATATCTTTGTTCTTCAGCACTTTAAAGATGTAGTTTAAAGATAGCAGTTTTACCTAGTGTATGTCATTTGATACCTCAACTGCTGCTTCCATAGGTGTTGATTGTGCAACCAAGCAAAATTAAATCCTTGACAATTTCAGTCTTTTCTCCTACATCTATCCTGATGTTAATTGGTCTGGTTGGGGCATTTTTGTTCTCTGGATGTTGAAGTGTGATTCATTCTGATCTTTTAAGTAGTGGTGTCATCTGAAGCATATGGTGAAGGTGATCCACCATCCACATGCAGGACCCAACACATGACCTGCTTCTGTGCAGTCTGCTTCCTGGGGCCAGTGCCCCACATAAGTCAGTGATGATGTGGGTGCTGTGGGGTACACCAGACTTCTACATAATGTTCCACTTCACCCGTGTACTGTGAAAAGCAGGTGATAAAAAAGACCAGGTATATCCCTTGGACCACATGGTCCCTGCCACACTGTCATAGTCAAGTTACAAACACAAGACAGTCTGAAGACTAACTATCAAACCAAAACCAGCCCCTTTCCTGCATGCCAGTTCCAACTTGGCAGCTGCCCCATAAGGTTTCTCAGGCTGCAGTCTTCCCACTGCCAGGAGCCAGCTGCTCCTCCCACACTAGAAGTGAATACTGCAAGACCAAGAATGGTAAGTATGAGTTAGAGATGAGTACCCCAAGGACCTATGATGCCCTCCGCTCCTAACTGAGAAGGTGAGGGTCTCTGTCCACCCAGAGGGCCACAGGGTCTGGTAGGCTGTTTTCCAGGCTCAGCCATAGTCAGTTCCATGGATTGGGGAGCAAGGGGCTCATGGAGGATGTTGAACACTTGGTTTAGGGGATATCTAACTTGCTGTGGGTAGTTGGGGAATGTCTGTGAGAAAGCAGGTGGGGCCAGCAGCTTATGGGAAGGAAGTCAAGGAGCAACTTTGTATCTAGAAGGCCAAAGCTTGACACAGACTAGAAGAGTGGGCATGTTGATGTCCACTGTCCTTATCCTCACACTCTTTATCATTTGAGCTCTAGATCTCCACATCAGAGATATGATGCATGTGTGTGCCTGAGCATATATGTATGTGCATGATGGTGCACATGCATGTACAAAATGCATGTGAACACCTGGTTTACTCTTCATAGGAAGCTCTTTATGGCAATGACTCTCTTCCTGTGATCATGACCTCTGCCTTACAGGGAGCCAGTGTACGGGTTCACACCGCTGATGGAAGCAGCAGCAGCTGGCCATGAGATCATCGTGCAGTATTTCCTAAACCATGTGAGTGACATGAGGGTGTGCTTATATAGGCGCCACAAGGAAGGCCTCGGCCAGCAGAGCAGAGCTTGGACCATCCTCCTTGCACAGATAGGACTGCTGTTGCTCCGTCTACAGCATGGACACTATGTGGAAAATGGACATTTTCCCAGCTGTCCTGGAGAACTCAGCATGAGCAGTACTGTGGGGCTAAAAATGAGCAGCTACCCTATAATGTGGGAAATACTTCTATTCCACAAGTACAGGAAAGATTTTTAAAAGTCAGTATTATTCTGGAGAAAGATATAACTTGGTAAAGTACAGGGTCTGCAGAGAAGAGGAAGACCCTAAGTGAGATAGATCAGCAGACACAGTAGCACCTGACGCTGGCTTAGGACTGAGCAGGGCTCTCTTCTGTTGTATGTGGGCTCTCTTTGAGTCAGGGCTGACTGCGTGACAGTCATTAAGAGTGGACAGGTGTAGAATAACTTCTCAGAACAAATTTCTTTTAAAAAAAGCATTAGAGTTAAGTAGTATGAGTAGAGTAGTAGTATGATATGATACTACATAGTATGAGTAGAGTAGTAGTATGATACTATAAATGTAATAGTGCTGTGTAATTTAAAAAATAAAGACTAAGCAGAAAAACCCAACTATATATAGTGGGATACCCACTAGTCTCATGCAGGGTCTCCCCAGGACTATTCCTCCACTTGTACAGGTGTATGTATCTTTATAAATACAATCAATTTTGGTTTTGAACAGAAATGGAATTCTGTATATTTGAATTGTGCTGTTGGCAAAGAATATTGAATAGACTAAGAACTTCCAAAAGAACAAATACATCTCTATTGGGAGAAGTGCAGCTCGATGCTTCTTGGAAGCAAACATGGTGAGAGTGTGTCTCACATATTTTGGGCATGTAACCAGAAAGATTACTTGGAAAAAGACACTTTGCTTACCAAGTGGAGGTCAGTAAAAAAGAGAAAAGACCCTTACAAGACGGACTAGCCCAGTGGCTACCACAATGGACTTAAGCAAGCAGAGCTTGTAGGGGTGGTACAGGACGGAGCATAGTTTTGCCCTGCTGTGTTTGGGGTTCTGTGCACCAGCACTGACTCCATGACACCTGACAACAACTATGTATGCGTTCTACAACTTAAAAAAAAATCATTGAATATACAGTCAGCATCAAATTAGCACTTGTCCTAGGCTAGGTTCTCTACAGAAACAAAAATGACAGTTTTTAGGTGGATAGGTGGGCTGTGTATATAGAAAGAGATCCCAAAGCAAAGGCTGGCAGGTTCCAAGGCCCAGGATCAGATGTCAGAGTGGAGACCCTGACCCACATAGCTGCAGGTGCTGATAAACTCAAGACTGGCAGGTCAGATGGTAAACTGCTGACTTCAAGCCTGATAGATCCAGGATTGGCAGGTCACTAGCTCACATCCAAAGAAGCAGAGGTCAGGTGGTAACCATCCAGATGGAGATCCAAGCAGGGCAAAACCCATGAGGGCTTTACCAGACAGCCATCTATATTCTATACTGATCATAATAACTGCTTATAGCTAATCTCATCACAGAGATGATTGTACTGTATGAGGGCTCCTCAAGGAAATGATTCTATTACACCATATCCTATCAAGTGAGTGATTACATCACAACTCATCAAAGGAATAACTTTGTCATAACTGAAAAACCAGAGAATCCACCAGCCTTTACCAGTGGTCACTTGGATTTCTTTGAAATTAATTCAGTGCATGAATGCTAGGCATGCTGTGACATGTTGCATATAGACAGACACCCACACCACAAAAAGCCGAATCCACAAGGGAAGACTGGAGGTTGTGGTTCTCACCCTCAGCCACTTCTCAGAGGTAAAGTGTGGCAACTTGCTTCTGTAAACATTCATGGCCTTAGCAGCTGCAAGGGGAAGTTGTACTCTCCTTACAGGATAGCTGAGTCAGTCCATTAGACGATAGAGGGTTTGATTCTTGTTCAGTGGCATCTAGTTGTCTCCAGCACATAGAGACCATATGAACAATAATAGATCTGAACTGTGTCTTATCCTGAACCACCCTCACAATCTTTGTTATGCTCCAGCCCACTGTTAAAGTCACTGTAATGTTGAGGATCTTTCTCTATCCCTCTACCTATCATGATACCATGTCTTTCTCCAAGGACTGGCCCCTCTTGTCACCGTGCACAAAATATGTGAGGCAATGTTTCACCATCCTTGCCTCTAAGGAGTATTCTGACTCCAGGACAGACTTGTTTTTTTCTTTTGGCAGTCCATAAGATACTCAGAGCTCTTCACTACCACCAGTACTTAAAGGCATTGATAACTTCTGTCATTCTCACTCATTGTCCAACTTTTAGATGCATCAGAAGTAATTGAAAAGATCATGGCTTGAATAAAGCCTTATTTTTTGCCAATGCCTTCAGTGCAGCTTGAACTTCTTCCTTTCATCCCATGGGTTCTTGATCACATACTATTTCCTAATATGGTTCCATGTTAGCCAGTTCTTTTTGATGCAGTGACTCTGTGTATTTCTGCCATCTTCTTTTGATGCTGCTTTGGTCATTCAAGATTTTCTCCATAGGATTTCAACTTAAGATTTGTCAGTATTGTAACTCAAGACGACATATTTTAGTTCTTCTAGCTTGAGAAATGGCAAGCAAGTTCTTCTCTTTTTATTTTCTGATTCCAGTTCATTGCACATTTTAATATAATACTTTGTTCTCTCTTCCCCAGAACACTTAGTTGTACTCATGCAAAACCTAGATTAATAGGCTGTTGTGAAAATACAGCAAGGAAATACTGCAACCAGACTCTGCTCAGACCTCGTCTCTACCCTGCTCGGACAGTGTTAATCTTTAGCCAGGCCACAACATCCCACTCTGCCACCCAGCTCTCTGTTTGTAGTTGACAAGTGTTCTGTGGTGCCCCACTGAGCGCATGAGACCCTTCCTGCAGCCTAAAGGTGCTCAGCTCTCTCATCCCATGGCCAGCACTTCCCCTGTGGTGCTATACTCTGTAAGCCTGGGCACATGCCATCCTGGCTTGGTCCTGCCTCACCTCTCTCTCTGCCCTGTCTCATTATATCTTGCTGGTGCTCTACCTGAGTGCTCTCTGCCTCCTGGGTCTGGGAGGGTCTCGGACAAAGGACACGTTCCACTCTCGCCTGTCTTTTGATGGTACTAAGGCTTCCCATCCCTCTTTTTAAAACCTAATGGGATGGGAGTTCATGAATCTTCTTTTTTATATCCTTGTTGCTTTCCAGTCAAATCTGATGAATACCAATCCTCCATCAGGTTTCTAAGGCTGCAGCTGATGAATACAAACCAACAGCCTTTCAGTTACATCCTGACTTGTTAGACACTACTCCACCCAGGCTCCTTTAAGCTTTGGTTGTATAGTCAGTCCCAGTTGGTCATTATGTGGGAGTATAGCACCGTGGTTACTGCAGTCCTGGAGACTGTGCACAGTGAGACTCTCCCACTTCTTAATCTCTCTCAGGTTTGTCTCCACAGTAAGTTCCCACATGTTTCCTCTCGTTTTTCACTGTGGAAACTGTAGGAAAACATCAGCGCAGGCTAATGAGTAAGCACACATAAGCAGTGCTTAGCCTGTCAGTGATTCAGTCGGAAAGGAGGCTTTGCTTCTGTAGAAGCTGCCCTGGGATTGGGAGGAGGACAGATACTAGCCATCCCTAGACGCAGAATCTCTGATGTGGTAAAAACCTGTGAAAGTTCACTGTGAATTAAGTAAGCATAAATTAAAAAAAAAAAGTAAGCATAAATAAGTCCCTGTTTACCTTTGCTGACTTGGTAATCTGACTCTGGTGAATAGATAAAGGGGTGCAGGTGGGACCTTCTGTTTTCACCCTCACCTCCTCTTGGTGCTAGTCTACCACTGTGGACTTCAGCCAGACAAAACCTGTCTGGCCGTGCTTCAGAGTCTAGAGATTGTGGCTGGACCTTGCCCTGGTCACGGTCCTTTCTCATTTGGACTCCCAAGCCTTCAGACAAACGTGTACCCATCTCGCTTGACCCTGAAGTCTGGCATCCCCCACTCACTTTCTCTCCTCTCTTAGAAATGAGGGTACTTCCAGGAGTCAGCACCTAACACTCCTTTCATGACTTTCCCAGGGAGTCCAGGTGGACACCCAAGACCACAATGGTGCCACAGCCCGGATGCTGGCCAAGCAGTATGGACACATGAAGATCGTGGGGCTGATCGACACCCATGCCCCAGCCCTGCCTGCCAGCCTCTATCGGAGCCCAGGTACCTACCTGTCTGCAGCCTTGTGGATGGGCACCTGACAGAAAGAAGCCCCATCCAACCCTCTGCTGGCTCTCACCTGTTCCTCTGTGTTTAGACTGTCTTTCACTGAGTACCTCGGTGAGGACCCACAGAGTACGCCAGAGAGGACCTGCTGAGGACCACAGTAAGGACCCACTGAGTGCCCTGCTGAGGACCCCAGTGAGGACCTACTGGCCTATGCAGGCATCAGCACCACCTTCTGAGCTTCCTTGCCTTTTGAGACACTGAGGTGTTTGATGACATGTTCAGAGTCAAAGGTCTTTTTAGGTCTTTTATCACCTCTGGATTTGGAGTTATAATAACCTTGCCCTGCACCCTGAATATGTTATGAATCCAGTGTTTTCTCCTAATCCTTGTTGGCTTCACTTTTCACAATCTGGTCTTTCATCGGTTGAGACTCTTCTTGTGTGTGAAGTGGATTCAGCTGTATCTTCAGATGACCACTTCTGCTGTGTTCTACTTCTACTGTATCTTCTTCTGTTTCATTTGACGTGATCTGCGCTGCCTTCTTTGTCTAGTCCTGAATTTCCACCAGTACTTGGGGCTGTGATGGACTTTGTCTGATCCTCTGGCTTTTGTCTTGCACCAGACCATCCCTTTTAAATTACAGGAATATTTCGTTTAGTTTGCTTCACTTTATTATACTCCGCAGATACAGGCCTTGGTTTTTATTTTTTTTAAATTGAAGGCTTATGACCATCCCAGGGGAGCTCTGGTGGCCTCCATTGTGGGAGGTTGTGTAGCAAACCAAAGGTCACACTTTCTTGGCAGCTCAGATCCCCCCACTGCTCCATAGAAGAAAGATGGACAGTTTCTTTGTGTGATTCACAGCCTCTGAAGACCCACTGGAGGGTCGACTAAGGGTCTGTTCCTACTCCACAGTAATGAATTTGTGTTTTCAGTATCTCGGGAAAGTCTGTCAGTGTCATTTTTCCAACAATATATGCTCACTTTGGGTCTCTGTGTCATTCTTTCAGTCTTCCAAACTTGGTCATAATGTTTTTTCATGCTTAATAAGCTATAGTCTCGTCCTCTCTCTGCACTGGGAAATAAAAAAAAGCATAAGGCTTGCTTTATTTTGACACCGCATCACTGTGCTGGTATGGAGCAGAGCAGAGCCCTCGCTGTCGCTGAGCTCTGCCTCTGTAGAGGCATCAGCATTGCAGAGAGCTGCCTGCCCCTCATACCTTTGCTTTTTGTCTTCCAAGCTGCTTTTCATTTTCCCGTGTGCACTTGAGTTCTTTTCTTTGTTGTTGTGCTGTCAAGTCACTTGCTACTCATAGCAACCCAATACACAATAACCCTGAAACCTGAACTGTGCCAACTTTACTCTCTGACACACCTACCCTCATTACTCCAGTCACTGTATCAATCCATCTCATTGATGGTCTTCCTCTTTCTCTGTCTGTCCAGCCCTCCAAGCATGATGTCCCTCTCCAAGGACTGGTCCCTCCTTGCAACATGCCCAAAGTATGTCAGACGAAGCCTCAGAATCCTTGCCTCCAAGGAACAGCCTGGTTTCACGCTCTCTACAACAAACTTGTGTGTTCTTCTGGCACTTCATGGTATATTCAATGCTCTTCTCCAGCACCAAAGCTCAAAGGCATCAATTCTCTTTCCATCATCCCTAGTCATTGTCCAGCTCTCTGACACATAGCAAGCAATTGTGAAGACTATGGCCTGCATCAGGCGCACCTTAGTCTCCAGACTGACATCATTGCTCTTTAGTACTCTGGAGAGATCCCTGACAGCCAACTTTCCCCGTGTAATTTGTCTCATGATTTCTTGACTACTGGTATCAAGCATGTTGACTGTGGAGCCAAGCAAATGAAAGCTGTTAACAATCTCAATCTCTTCACCATCTATCATAATACTGACAACTGGCCCAGTGGTTAGAATCTTTGTTTTCTTGAGGCTGAGCTTCAATCTATATTGAAGGCTGCAGTCCTTGACCTTCTGCAGCAAGCACTTCAGATCCTTCTCAGTTTTAGTAAGCAGGGTTATGTTATCTGCAAAACTCAGATTATCCAATCCTTATTCCACATTCCTCCTCATACAGCTCAGCCTCCAGGATGATCTGTTCTGCATATAGATTAAAAAGGTATGGAGACAGGATACTAGCTCCATAAAAATCAAAGTGTCGATGGTAAATTTATAAATTAAACACATCAAAAAAAGAAAAAAAAATAAATTAAATACATCTGTTGTTGAGTTGTCCTGTCCAAGAACAAGGGATGTGTTGTAGTTCAGGGCTCCTTTTAGGTAGTCAGGAGTGTTTTTACTTGTTCCCAGAGCTCTTCCACATCACTTACATTCATTCTAAGTACTTTGTCTTGTATGTCATTGCTCTAATTAGGTTTTTTCTACTGTTTCATCCTTGGCCTGTTTTCTCTGTATGTAATAGCTGTTGATTTTTTTGTTGTTGATTTCTTTTAAATCATTTAAATCTAACTAATCCTAGAACTAACTCCTCGCCTAACCCTAACACAAACCCAACTCCTAGCTTTAATCCTGCCCCGAAATTTAACTTGATAGAATAGACAGAATGAGGACAACCAAGTCTGACTTATACCTATTCCACAAAGGCAAACTGTCTCCATCAACAACTTCCATGGCTCAAAACTAATTCCTGTAATCTCAGACATGGTCCTTCATGCTTCTGCACCTACTTGTACTAATTCCAACACCAATCTTACTGCTCTGCTGGGTCTGAAATTTGTTGCAGTGCCAAAAGACTTTATAAAATCATACTCATGGTCGTGGGGTTTATTAGGGAGGTTAACAGACTATAAGGGAGCACTGGTGACCTTGTGGCAAGAAACTGCACTGCATCCCAAAGGCATACAGTTCGAATCCACCAGCTGCTCCATGGGAGAAAGATAGGCAGTCTCCTCACATGTGATTAACTGCCTCTGAAAACCTGCTGGAGGTTCCGACTCAAAGATACATAACAACAACAGACTTCCTTAGTCCAGACAGCTTCTCAAGCATGAGTACAGGCCCTCTGACCTTCAGCCTCACGGCTTAGGTCAGAGTCACAAAGTCCCCTTAGTCCTGAACATTATAGCGTCTTCCCTCAAACCTCCTGCAGACTTGGGTGAAGGCCTCGGTTTGTGGGGCAGCAGTCCCAAGTCACCTTAGTCTCATGTCAGTTTATGCTTCTCGCTGAGTCTGCTGTTGAGGCTGCACAGTAGTCTCTGACCCCCAAAGGACAAACACTGCTTCCTCTTCCTTATTGGTGTTGAGATTCCCAATTTCTGCCACTAAATCAACTCAATTTAATGGCAAGACTAGGCAGTCCCCTTGTGGATAGATTAACACATATTATTTGTATGATCTCACCCATCCATGTGGCCAAAGGAAATGACTATGAAAACCATTTTCAGCAATAAACCCTTGGCACTACCCTAACTTTGATCCTAGAACTAAGCCTAAATTTAAACCTACTCTAATGCTCCTGGCCCAATCTTAACCCCAAACTTAACCTACCTAGCCCATAATCTAGGGACCTCTGAAGGCCTAATGGATAAGACTTACTCTACCAAACCAGAGGCAGACAGTTTGAATCCAACAGCTGCTATGTGAGAGCAAGATGAGCAATCTCTTCCCATGCTATTTACAGACTTGAACCCGTGGAGGGCCAGTTCTAACTTGATGAGTTTGAGCTTTGAACCCTGAAACTAACTCATATCCTAATCCTAATTCTGACCCCACCCTTATTTTTTACCCTAAACCTAGCGTTGATCATAGCCATAACTATATCCCTAAACCTAGTCAAGTCTAGTACTGACTTGACTTCTTTTTTCTCTTCATTTTGAAGCCACATTAAGTCAAATACTGGCTTTATTCTTTTTTTTTTAATTCCTTATTAGAGCCAAGTCGTATATAGATTGTGTTCTTATTTGATTAACCTAGGAAAGCTTTGATTTTTTTACACTGGTTTGATATCCTGCTACTTTACAGAATTCTTTCATTGTTTGAGTTAGATTTATTATTGATTTGGTTTTTTCAGGTATATTGCTACACAAAAAGCTTGTTTTACAAGGATGAGTACAAGAGAGTATCCTATAAAGCAGAAGGGGGATTACCAACTTCTCCAGACTGCTGTACAACTCCATTATTCCTAACCTCAGTTATTCTTTTCCCTCTCAGCCCTCCCACTGTGTGTCTGTCTTCGGGTCCTATAAGTGACCAGAAGGTCTCATAGAAAAGCAAAACTGTCAGAGAAAGGGCATCCAAGGTTGTCATTGGTGTAGGCTGATGCTTGTAGTCATGGGCTGGTGCAACATGGGCTAGGCTCCTACAGGCTGAAGTCATTGTTTGTTGGTTGTCAGAACAGCTGGGTCAGGATAGATGCACTGTCCTGAGCAAAACAAAAGAGGAGTCTTCTCTGTAGCATTTGGGGCTGTAAGCCACACCCCCAGAAGAACAAAGTGTGGCTACTTGGCCATACCTTTTATTAGGGTGGGGCTTTAAGATGTATCCCTACTCCCACCTCCTTAATAAAGTAAATAACTCATTTTGGAAATTTTTGGCTTTAAAAAAAAACCTTGTTATTGTATTATGTGTAAAGATTTACAAAGTAATTGACTTAAAAAAAAAAAAAGCACAAAGTAATTGACTTTCCATCCATTCATTCATACAGGTTTGTTTCATGGTATTAATTGCAGATTACTGACCTTGAGTTGTGACTGAACTCTTCGTATTTTCTTCCTGTCGTATCCCTTCCTGCCTTCTAAATTTTCTTCCTGGGGAAGTGCTGCACTTTTGATCCTAGTTCTAGTGAGTATCTTCCTAATGCTTATGTTCCTGTAACGTCTGCTGTTTGGTTGAAAGTTAAGAAATAGGTGAGTTTAATTCTAGGCCCAAAGAGTTTATAAAAAAAGTCATGGTTTCATGAGTTCCACCAGATTCTATTAGCAGCAAGCCTGGTCATTTTTGTGATTTTAAGTTTTGCCCCATGTTTTTCTCTCAGTCAGTCCATGATCCTCAAGTGTGATCCCTCTGAGTACATTCAACAGGGCGCACCATCGAGTTCTTCTGATCTCAAAGTAGAGGAAGTTGAAGTCCATATGGTTCATGAATCATTTTCTAAGGAGCTAGGGATTGGCTCCAGGCAAGCAGCAGGCTGTCAGGGACACCATGCATCTGGTCTGGGCCTCCCACAGCGAAACATAGGGAGAGAGGGAAATGCAGGTTTATGCTGATAAGGAGGAGCCTGTGTGCTGATCTCAGCAGTCCTGCCATGGCTGGAAAGGCCTGTGACTTAATTCACTGTACTACAGTTGCCATATAAACAACATAAAGCAAACTCACTGCCATAAATTCTGATAATGACCACCTTCCATGTTTGGGAGGAGACTGCAAATACTACTTGTAACCTGCAAAAGGGAGCTCTGGTGGCCTAGGGGTAAGGAACTGCATTGCTGACTCAAAAGCATGCAGTTCAAATCCATTGGCTGTTCCACAGAAGAAAGATGGGCAGTTTCCTCTGTGTGATTTCCTGCCTCTGACCTAGCTATGAGTTGGTCCCATCTCAACGATACATCACAACAGCATAGCCTACAAAATGTGTTTTAGTCCTTCATTCAGATTCTTACACTTTTAACAGGTTCTCTCAGTTAATTGCATCAGCTAAACTCCTTGTTCATCTTTGACTAGATAGACAGGTACCCTTGTCTCATCACTGCTCTCTGTAGAAATGCCACATTAAGTCAGCTGTTGGCTTTTATTTTTAATAGTATCATGTTAGAGAGGGAAGCACTGGTGCCGTAGTGACAAGAAGCTGTGCTGCAATCCCAAAGGCATATGGTTCAAATCCACCAGCTGCACAGAAGGAGGGGGATCTCCTCTGTGCAATGAACTGCCTCTGAAAACCCGCCAGAGGGTCAGCAATGGGTCAGTTCTGACTCAACAACATATAACAGTAACAATCATGTTAAAGAAGCCATTGATTCCTTTGTTAGAGTGTTTTTAACAATAAATGGTGGTGTGTTCACTTGTCCTAATACTAAACCAAACTTATATTCCTGGCCTCTTGGTGAATATTCTCTTTCATGGTATTGGGTTCTGCCTGCGTCAGACCTTATTAGTTTTTTATATGGATGCTCGTTCCTGAGTGATACTAGTGTATATTTTTGTTTCTTATTCAGCTTCTATCAGTTTAAAGCATTAGTAAGATGCATCATAAAAATAACTTGGTTATCTTCCCTTCCTGTGCTCTAGAAGGAGTAGCTCTGGGAGGCTAGTGGGGAGGGAGCTGCCCTGGCAACTCAAAGGCAAAAGGTTCAAATGTCCCCCGGGAGAAAGATGGGCCTTCTCCTGTGTGATTTACAACCTCTGAAAACCCACTGGAGGGTCAGCTGAGTTAGTTCTGATTCAATGAATGGCACTGAACAACAATTGCTCCCAAACAATTTCTGTAGCAGTGGTATCTTCCTGTTTTTTGACGGTTTGCTAGAATTTTCTTATGAAACAATATGAGCCTGGTCTTTTTTTAATTTTTAAATGGGGTAATGGTTTCTATCTCTTCTGTGGAAATTAGTCTATTTAAGGTTTCGTTTATTACTGTGATTTTATTTTGGGGGTGAGGACGCATCTTTCTGTGTTTTATGTAAATGCTTTCTGGTCTGAATTTTGCTTTGATAACAAGATTGCAAGCCCCTGCACTTTCATGTTCCACTTGGTCTCATGGCTGGTCAAGTGTTGGGCGGCTAACTGAAAGGTTAGTCGTTCAAGTCTACGAGCTGCTGCATAGTAGAAAGATGGGCAGTCTCCTCTAAAGAAGATTTACAGCCTTGGAAACTCCAGAGGGTTACCAGAGGTCAGAACTGATCAACCACAATGGGTTTTTTTTTAGTTTTATTATTTTGTGTGTGTGTACCGTCAAATCAGATCTGACTGGTACAGCAAAGCATCTGGTGGAAACAATGGGTTTTTCATCTTAGATGTAGCACTGGCTGAAGCTTGTTGTTTTTTTTGGGGGGGGGTTTTCTTTGTGTTTTTTTTAGAATAAACACCTTTATTAATACATGTG
>NW_006399959.1:677620-742249 GCF_000299155.1 Elephantulus edwardii
GGCGTTGTAGACAACATCAATTATCCTTGTTTTGCGAGTACAACATTCAGAGCCCCAGGAGAAGTTCCCCACATCCAATCTTAGGGCACGGTACTTCTTGTTGCCTCCTCTCACACGAACTGTGTGTATACGTCGGGGGCCAATCTTAGTGTTGGCAGCCGGGCGTCCCAGCTCATACTTCCGCTTCTTGTGATAGGGCTTTCTCTTGCCCCTGGTCTTGCGGCGCTTGTGCCAGTTGTCCCGGGAGATGCCCATGGCTCCGCACTGCCTGTAAAGAGCGAAGCTTGTTTTTTTAGTGATTGCTTTTAGTCTCAATGCCACCATATTAGTTACACTCTGTGCCTAATATTGGTTATTTCTCTGAGATTTCTTTGCTTTCCCTTTCCTCTTTCATGTTTCTTTTGGTATCTGGTATCTTGGTATCTTGGTGCACATTGAGTACGCCCTAACCTAACTGCAGTCCTGTGACGCCATAACAAAACGCTGCTGGATCCTGGTCAGCCTCACTCACTCTGCTGTGCTTGGGCCACCAGTTGCAACCACAGTGTCTGTTCACCTCACTGACAGCTGGAAGACCTCTACAAACCCTCTCCTTCACTAAACATAATGTCCCACTCCAGGGACTTAGACTGTTCAGTCTCTGGGAGTGAGGACTCTAGATGAAGTCTCACCACCCTTCTTTTCTGGCTTTCCCTTCCCTGCCATGTTGAGTAGTTGCTCATATCTGAGCTCATAGTAGGGGCAATCACAGGTAGACTTAAGAAAAAGAGGAACAAACTTTTCCTAGAAAAACCTCTAGAAAATGTCCAGTTGGTTTCAGAACTCAGCAACCCACCCCTCTGTAGGGTAATCATGTTGGACTTGCCTTGTTGCTATCAGAGACACCTTCCACCCAGGGTATGTTGACTGGGTGTGTAGCATCCACTCAGGATGTCCTGAGTCGGCTGTGCTCAGTGCCCACAGGAGGGGACAGCAGATCAACCAGAACTAATTTTCTGAGAGGCCTGTCTTGTTGGTTGTAGATGCTTGACCTCTGAGGACCCCAGACACACAGACTCCACTGTGAAGGGGCCTTCTGGAGTGATTTGCATGAGCTTTGCAATCAGGAGTGTCTGTTGAAGAAGGAGCCACTGGCATACTCCAAGGAGGACCCCAGAAAGGTCTACCATATGGGCAGTAGTGGTCTGTCTTGTCTCTGTGTAGACAGGGGCTGTGGTGGACAGGCATGAGCTTGGTCATCTTGGAAGTGGGCTTTGTTCTGAACTCACTACCTCAGTCCATAACTGCAAGTGCCCATGTGCTTGGTGAGGACAAGGATTTCGGAAGAAACAATTCATGGTTGATTTTCTGATACTCTACTCCCTCAAAGGCCAGCACCTTTCTGTTTGCAAGCGAGGGTCACATTTTACCTCCTTCCTAGAATTGCACTTGGTCATTCTTATAGCTTGCTTCATGTCCAAATGGATGGGAGTAATCTGTTTCTATTGGTGTAGATCCTTGAGCATCTGACAGTATATGTGCAGGGGTGGAGAGCATGGTCCACACAGAGTTGTGACTGTGTATCCACAAGCCTGGTTCTGTGGACCTTCTTTCCTGGGGTCAGCAGTGTTTTGTAGCAAACACCAGTTTTCATGGTCTGAGGAGGGCAGGTAAGAGACTGTTCTTACATATGTACTCACCTGTGGGGATTGTCCAACTCCAATATGAGCACTTAGCAGTTCCTCTAAGTTCTTTACTTAAATGCCTTGTCTCTTCCAAGTAGAATCTGATTGGTGTATGAGCAAATACAACAATCTTTTAAGAAGTTATAAAAAAGGTAATGGTTCTGATTATATTGAGTTCTTTCCGCTTAGATGGGGTAGTGATAGCAAATACGTTCTAAAACTCTTGATAGCAGACAGATGGCATATTCATTACCCAAAAGGTTTTTCAGGCTGAAGTAATAAAATTGCTGATGAGGTTGTGACTCATGCTGCCTATAACTCATTTGGTGATGGATTTTAGCATTTAAATTTAGGATTCATCTCAGATTATAAATATAATGAATATATTCAGAATAAATCTGGAAAATATATTTAAAAGAAAGTATAGATAAAAGAAACACACTTCTGCCCCATCATAAAGAACTGGTTCCACTTCGCCCACATTCACAAACCACTGCCTCTCCAATGTCCCCACAGCCTGAGTGGCAGCCTGATCCACAGTGGCATTTCTTAGAAGTTAAGTCCTTGGAGGCTAGTCTTCTTGACCAGAGTAAAACCAGTTACTATTCTCTTTAGTTTACTAGAAGAATTAGTAAATCTTCCATTTATAGACTGTTTTCATTCTAACATTTGACCCACAGAAAAGTATGACGATCTAAGCTCATCCGACGAATCCTGCTCTGTTCCTCAGAGGCAGAGGCCATGTCGGAAAAAGGGCCTCAGTATCCATGACGGGCCTCGTGCCTTGGCCAGAATCACCGCCATTGGGCTTGGGGGCAGGAGCCAGCTGCCTTGCTACGGTGAGTGTCTCCCCCGCCACCCCCAAGGGTCTACTCCCTTACTATTGTGACTGCACTCGGCCCCTGATGCCTTGGGTCCTAGGCATCTCCCACTGGGTAAAGTCTCAGAGTTTAGCTCAGGCATCCTGCTTGTTCATGTGGATCACCTAGCACAGGGAAGCAGCACTGTTAAAGACTTCATTAGTGGGGATTACTACATTCCATCAGATCTAAGTCAGAAGTGCCAAACCAGAAAATGCTAGTAGCTAGGTTGAAACCACCACCTGGGCCAACGTCCTGACCAGTCTTGGGCTGTCTGTGACTGCCTCAGGGAAATGAGTGTGGCTAAGCTATATGTCCCTTCTCTTCACAGAGCAGGTGCCTCCACGGGGTTATGTCACCTTCCACAGCAGTGATGAGAACCCACTAGGAGGGGACCTTTGCCACCGGGATGTCACTTCCCCCATTAATGACCGTGATGTGGAGAGCAGCAGCAGCAGCAGCAGGGGTAGGCATGCCCATTCCCTGAATGCCTCTGGCCTACATTCACCTCCACCAGACTCCAGGCTGAGGAATTCCCATTCTACCCCACCCACCCTGCATGGAGTTGGCCCTGGCATCCTGCTGATGGACAGTCATATGGCAAGCAGTATAAAGGGTGCTGCTCTCCCTCGGACAATCAGTCAGCTTTGGGGCTACTCCAGGTGGGTCAGGGAGTGGTGCTAGAAGGCTTGCCTCTTGACCTGTGAGTCTTTTCCTCATGTTTCTCCATGAGGGAAGTGTCTTGTAAGAACAGTATGTACTCACCCAGCATCTGCTTACTGAGTACCCACTCGGCCAACCATCAGCCTTAGCACTGGCACAAAAAGATGAGCTTTGCTCTGTGTGTGGAGGCTGGGAGGGGGGGTGCGATATAAAAAGCAAAGATCTGTTCCGAGGCCTAGGGGTGCCCCTTGTGCAGTCACTCCAAGAGCCCACTGGTCATCTGGTCTTCACTGTTACCAGAAGAACACGTCTTCTGTGCCAACTGTGGTACTGGCCGGAGCAGCAGCAGTGAGAGGCTGGTTAGAACCCCGGGCCTCAGCAGCGAGGCCTCTCTGGAGAGCAATGAGGTGAGGTTTATCTTTTTCTTTTGGTTCCCTGTATCCTCTCCTAGTCCTATGGGGGACATCCAGCAATTTCAAACAAGCAAGGGGAAGGTCACAGTGCCTCTCACCAAGGACATCCCCATGTGGCAGATGGGATGTCATGACCAGTGCAAACCAGTATCCCCCTATCCCCACCCCAAGAGGGTACAGATGAAAACACAGAAGCCCTGGCAGAACTCAAATTTTAGGGGCAGCAGGCTGGTTGAGAGCCCTCGCAGACACTCCAGGGTCTCCTTAAAAATATGCCTCTCACCCCAGGATTCAGACCAGGCCCAGAAAAGCTCAGTTCGCAAACAAACAAAAAGCTACATGAAGACCAAGAGCCGTTTCAGCCACACTGACAGCCAGTGGTCTCCCAGCACCAGCTGCCCTTCGGGATCCAGCCCCCAAGCCCAAAGGCCTGCCTACACAGGACCCCAGGTGATGGCCCTTTGTGTGACGAGCAAGACATGCTTTGTGGGTTTTAAGTTGATTCTGACTCAGTATCTCTGAGCTACGATGGCCCCTGAACTGGATGGGCCTGCTGCTGAACCTGTCCACTCTACAGAAAGCAATGCTTCTCCTTGACGGTAGAGCAGGGCTGTTTGGGGAAAGCAGTTACAGACTAGTAGTGTTCAAACTGTAGATGCTGAGACAGTAGGTGACATCTCAGGCAGGTAACATAAACCGCATGCTTAAAGGAGGATCTGCAGGTCTAGTCCATAGGGGTGTGTCACACCTCTCTGGGGTCTGATGGACAGTTTCTTTCCATGCGAGTTGAGTTCCAACTCAACAGCAATGAATTATGGGTTTTGTTTTGAAAAGCTTATAAGGAGACTAGGGATGTAATGGTGTTAATACAGTTCTGGAAATATAAAAGGCTTTAAGTTTCAGGTCCACATGCATGCTCAGGAAAGACTCCCTGTAGCCCTCAATTCTCATGAACGACCCTGAAGCTCAGAGCAAGCTTAAGGCAGTACTATCCACAGCTTGGCATGTGTCCCCAGGCATGTCCCAGCATAGAGCTGCTCAGGTCAAACTGGTGCCAGATGTTCAGGGAACTCTGTCCAGTTATTAGCTGACACACATGACAAGGACCCCATCAAGTGCAGCACGGCTCAGAGTGGGAGGCAGAATCAGGGCCAACAACCTCATCTTTATGCCCGTGTCCCCTGCCAGGACCTGCCCACACTGTTGGAGCAGATCGGATGTCTTAAGTACCTGCAGGTGTTCCAAGAACAGGATGTGGACCTCCGCATCTTCTTGACCCTCACTGAAAGTGACCTGAAGGAGCTCGGTGTCACGTGAGTGCTGCCCCAGGCCATCTTCATGGCATGTCAGCTCCTGAGGCCAAGACTGGCCTTGCCCTCAGACTTTCACACCAGTTAATGTCTGCAACTTTCCAACCTTGACCAAGCCTTGAGTGGGGGCTCTGGCATTCACAGCAGCAAGGCCAATGGGGTCCTCTTCCCAGCCTCTCCTGTCCCTAGCATCTTCATGAACAAATGCTGACCAGTGCCTGCCCTCCTCACCTGCAGGTTGTTTGGGCCCAAAAGGAAGATGACCTCTGCCATTGCCCGCTGGCACAGTAGTGCCCACCCCCCGGGGGACGCTCTGGAGCTGGCCTATGCTGACCGTCTTGAGGCGGAAATGCAAGAACTGGCCATTCAACTGCACAAAGTATGTGGCCAGGATGAGCAGAGGGGCCTGGGCAAATAGAGATGCAGGACAGAGGGCTCTCAGAGTAAGAGGTGTCTGGTGAGACAAGGCGGGGAAGGGTGAGGTGTGGAGCTTGGAAGCCTCAGTTCATAGGGAGGGTCCCACTGAGCAGCCCAGAGCAGGGCTCCCAGAGGGCTGGAGAAGAGGTGTCCAGGTCTGAAGTCTAATGGGCAGGGAGCACCCCAGCAATGTCCTCTGTCACAGCGCTGTGAGGAGGTGGAGGCTGTACGGGGCCAAGTGTCACAGGAACAGGAGCTGCGGGCTGTGGTGGAGGGCTGTCTCCTGGAGCAAGACAGTGCCCGCAAGGCCACACACGCTCAGCTCCAGGAGACCAGGGCTGTTGTCATGGATGCCACCCTTGTCCTGGACCAGCTGCGGTGAGCAGTCCTGGGGCTCCCTGGCTGCATTTTCCCAATGGGCTGTTCTTAGGGTCCCGACACATACCTTACCTATTTGCTCTGCCTGTGCACCTGTCATCCCCCCTACCCTTGTCACAGCTCAAGACCCCTTCTAACCAGTCCAGGGCTTGTGTCCACAGAGCCTGCCAAGCAGAGCTATCGGCCCGGGTGCAGCAGAATGAGTCTCCAGGTGGCACAGCCCTGGGTCCAGCTATCCCCATGTCTGGTAAGGAAGCTGCACCTGACCCACAGGGCAGCATGCCTAGCATATCCATCCCATCAGACAGTCCTGTTAGGGGCCCCTCTGCACACCTCCAGATTGCTGGTAACAGAGGCAAACATGGGTAACATTAGCTGGATGCTGTCCAAGACCCCCCAGGGACCAACACAACCACCTCTTCTCATGGCTTTGCTGGGGATAGTCTAGTGGAGTGGGCAGGCCCTGATTTTTGACATTAACAAGTTGGAAGGGCCCCATGGGGACAGAGAGACACAGGTCAGCAGGCAGAGTCCAGGCCCACAACCCTGCACCCCCAGATTACATGGACTGGCAGGCGTCACTGCGGGCCATGAGCCTGCCGGAGCTGTCGGGGACCCTGGAAGACCGAGTCCGGAAGATGGGTAAGTCTGCTCTGGTGCAAGCTCCTGCAAAGGGGTGGGGGTGGGAGGTGTGGCCACAAACACAGGGTGCCCCCTGAGGGCCAGACTGATCAGTGAGAATCCTCTATATCCAGGTGAGACACCAACCCCCCCAAATGCCCACAACAGGTCTCCCATCCCTAGTGCCCCCTGGACTCTCCCTAGCCCTCACTACAGGGCAGTGACCACCATCCTCATCCTCAGGACAGGCACTATGCTTGGTGACCCAGAGCCTGGAGAAGTTGCAAGAGCTGAATGGGCACCAGAGCTGGCGGGAGCCGTAGCTGTAAGTGGTGAGTGGGCAGGCAGTGAATGGGCAAGAGGACTTTGCCTGGGGTGCCTCCATTTTGTCCCTACTTTCTCACTCACTGGGGCCTTTCTCCCTAGAATCTGACGTCGGGTGACTTATCCACCCTGAAGCTACACCAGGAAGGCATCTGGAACAGGATCTGCGGTGGCCCAGGGCACAGAGGCGGGCAGGCCCAAGGGGCCAGTGGCAGGGCGGGCGGAGTATGCAGAACTAGTGGTAAGGCCATGTGTGGGCAGCTCTGGCTAGGGCACTGGGGCCAGCACACCCCAGACAGGAGACTCAGGTGTGATTTTGGGTCATTATTGGAGCACCTGGTCAGCACATGTCATTTGCTGGAAAATAAAACTTAAGGTCAACCAGAAGAGGCTCATCTCTGGTCTCAGGCCAGGCAGCAATCATGCCAGGCCATCTCTGCCCAAGTGAGTGGCTGCTCTGGACCTGGGGCCAGGGCTCTGTTGTGGACTGGCCACTCAGGCCAAGCCAGAGACCACATAGTCTTGTCTCCAACCCTGAAATGTCTGTCCCAGGAGGAACCTGCAATGACTTCTCTAGAGCTGCTGACCATGCTCCAGACTCTCTCCTCAAGCTGGGGCATTTCCAGAATGGGAGTTTAGCTCTGCAAAGCAAGCCTTCCACTGCAGGTCTCAACACAAGCAGCCAGACAAGACACTGCAAAGGACACAGTTGCTTAGACCAGACTGATCGGCTCCCTGTCCAAGGCAAGAGAGTCCAGCCAGCATCTCTCCTGGGCCCCAGTCCCCAAGGAGGACCAGAGAAATGCAGAGGAGCAGTTGCAGACTTTATTGGTCTTTCTCTTCAGTGGGCACTGCCATCAGGAAGCAAGCCCACTTCATCCAGTGTTTACAGAGCAAACACCCCCAATACTACAGCCACCATCAAATTAATAGTATTACCTCCTCCCTACCCAGCTCTCAGGTCCCTGGCTGCTCTGAGGGATGCAGGAACAAGTCAGCCTGGACAAACGTGTCCTTCCCCAGAACAGTCTGTCCTTAGAAGGGCCAAATGTAGTATACATGACATCCCTGGGAAACGCCCAAAGCCTCCACAGAGGCAAATGTGGGGTGGGCAAGCAGCTGGCAGTTTGGCCCTGCACACCTAAGTGCCATCTGGCCTAGCCCACACGGCACTGCTTGAGGCCTCAGGGCGCGCGCGCACACACACACACACACACCCCCTCCCCCAGGAGACACACTTGCATGGGGTCACATCTCAGCCTGCAGAGCACAGTCAGGCGAGTGTCACACACAGCGGGGCAGGGCCTCTCAGGAGGATGCAGGTAGCAGCTTCTCCAGGGCTTTCTTCTGCCGTTCTGTAGCAGCAGCCAGGGCCTCAGCCAGCTTCTCCTCTGGCATCATGTTGAGCACCTTCAGGGCAAAGAGCAGCTGACACTTCGCAGTGCTGATGAAGGCATTGCTAAGGAAGTTGGGGAAGCCTCCCATGCGGTCCTTCTGGGTGTACAGGGGAACGCGCACCAGTCCTAGCACCTGCAGGAGAAGTGTGTTGGCAAGCAGCCAGGCGGGATCCAGCCAGGCGAGATCCCAGCAAGTACCCAGTGACCTCCCCCAAAACGCATGCCTCTGCCACCCCTTCCGGCCTACACCCCGTTCCCCGCTTCCACCCGGGGCACCCCCCACCCCACGCACCACCCCAGGATTGGCAATGGCAGGCAGCAAGGCAGACGTTGGAACACCGCCCCGGTCCCGCCCGCCGCAGAGACGGCGACCCTCCGCTCCACCCGTCCAGCCCGGCGCGGGGACGTGTTACCCATCGGTGCCTTCTGCCGAGCCAGAGCCAACCCGGGGCGGGGCGCGGCCCGGCGGCGGCCCACCTCCAGGCCGTGGTCGCGCGAGTGCACCGCGCTGACCTCCACGGCGTGCAGCTGCTCCAGCGTCAGCTGCCGCGCGTACAGGTGCGCTACGACGCGCTGCGGGCCCTCAGTCAGGTGCGAGCTCAGGTAGTCCGCCTCCGTGAGGCGCAGGCAGCCCAGGCCTAGGCCCAGCACACGGTTCAGCCCGTCCTCCAGTGACCAGAAGCGCCGGTCCACGAAGCCGCCTGGGAAGCCCAGCAGCCCGTCGAAGCGCATCTGCATCTGCAAGGGGAACTGGTCACCGACGAGCTGGGCCTAGGGCCGTGGCCCGCGCGCCCTCCCGCCATCCTCACCAGCACCGAGAAGCGCATAGGAATGCGGCCGAACAACTGCCCGGGGTTGGCGGCATACAACATGGCGTGGCACGAGTGGCTCCAGCCGGGCCCCAAGCGCATCGCATCCACCCGGCTGATTTGTTTCAGCTCGGGGAGCGCCGCCGTCGACATCTTGGCACTGCCCCGACCCACCGGCGCCTGATACCGGAACGCGTGCGCAGGCCTGCCCCCGCCTAATCCGACCAATCCCTACCCAGCGCCCTGTGCAGCCCGCCCCCTGCCAACGAGCACCGAGGCTAAGCCAATGGGGAAGCAGCAGCAAGCAAGGATCCAACAGCTCCACAGACTTCCGGTGTTTGCCTGTGAAAGAACTCTAAGGGTGAACTGCTTGCAGTCCGGCCGGAAGGCTGGTGGCTGTCACTTAAACGGCATGAGCATGCCTCTGTTCCCGCGCCCCGGCTTCCCTCCGCAGTCCTTCCATATGCATCCACATAGCAAGTTGTCCTACAGACGCCCCTGCGTGCAGCCTTCGCACCACGGCGGCGCGCGCTGCTCTAGTCTCCCCGCCACGGAGTCCGGAGCCTTGCTTGCTAAAGCGCGTACTGAGCCCCTAACCTATCCGCAGGCTGGGCCTGGTCTGCTTCCAGAAGAGCGAGGAAGGGCGCCTAGCCCATGCTGCCCCACCGCCGTGTCCACAACCATCCGTCTGCATAGAAGGTGCAGGATCCCTGGACTTCTCCCATTCCCAAGCCAGTTGCGGCCGGAAGGGGCTGCAGTCCTAGCCTGTACCAAACACCTGTGTCAAAGAGGTCTGCCAAGCACCCAGCTGGTGGCAGCCAACTCCTATCCCTGACCCCAGTCTGCTAACCACCACGGATAACCCCCACGGGAAAGGTTGGCATACTTAGCACACGTACTATGCTGAGGGTGGCCCTTGGACACCAGGGAGTCTGAGGGGTTGACATAGTCCCCAAATACAGAGGGATGCTGCTTTTCTGCAGCAGCAGGTCGCACTGCTGAACAGGACAGAGGTAACCAAGTGCAGCCCAAACTCTTCACAGAGGAAGACTGCAAAATGCTTTGGGCAGAGACTGGACAGGGTCCACCAGAGGTTCCCAGCTGTGGCCACCTGCAGAGGTAAGGGCTCAAATGAGACAGCAGCAGGACAGGAAGGGACTAGGTCTGAAAGAAGGCAGCCAGCTTGAACAAGGGTCCTTCCACAGTGCCCAAAGACAGGCCAGAACCTTGGCCTTTGGGACACCGCCTTGCCCCCATCCCCCACCCAGTACATTCCGAAATGAGGCATAAGTGAAAAACAAAGATGTATGCAGTGGTGTGAAGGGGGCCTGACCCAAGGCAGGCCAGGGTCCCACACTCACCCCCTAGGCTGAGGGACCAGATACATAGGACAGAGCAGGGTCTTTGCAGCAGGAAGTGCTGCCTTGTATACTGGGTGGGACCACCAGGATCTCAGGTGACTCATCTCTTGGGGACTACACTGGCCCACTCAACTTATTCTCTGTGAGACCCCTTTGCCTTTACCACCAGTATCAGAGCATGCCTGGCAGTACCTAAAAGATACTGCAGGGCCCCAATGGAAAATCCCAGGCCCACTACCATCGAGGTGATTAACATTTACAGTGACCCTACAGAAGAGAGTAGAAATGCCCCATAGGGTTTCCAAGGTTGTAAATCTTTAAGGAAACTGTCACACCCTTCTTCCATGGAACACCTGGTGGGTTGGAACCTATGACCTTTTTTTTTTTTTAATTTTTTTTTAAATTTGTGTGTGTGTGTGTGTGTGTACCATCAAATCATACCTGACTGGTACAGGAGGAGATTGTCCCTCCTTTCCCGGCAGAGCATCTGGTGGATTTGAACCGTGAGCCTCTGGGATTGTAGTTGCAGCTCCTTGCCACTAGGCCACCAGAGCTCCCCTGGAACCTATAACCTTTTGAGTGCTTAAACCACTGTACCCAAGGGGGCTTTTGCAGGTTCCCAGTGTCCAAGCCCTACCCTGGATCTTACAATCTTCCACATCACTGTTCTTGCCCAGGTACAGAGTCTGCATCAGCTGTTTCCACTCCAGGAACCTCTTCCAGGCCCTCTGCTTCTAGGTCTTAAATCTGGCCGCCTCAGTTGCCACCCAACCTCTCTGGTCAAATTGAATCCCACATGACCTTGATCATATATCAACCATTCACTTCCTTCCCTGGCTTTCTGACAGGGATAGACCCTGTCTGTGTAATGGAGAAGATGCCTGCCCCTTGGGTTCCCATCCTCCCACCCAAGACTCAGTGATGGCAAGAAAAGTAACTGCTCCCACATGCAGTCACCAACACCCTCACCCACTGGAGGACGTCTAGTTGACACTGCCAAGGTACATATGGGGAAACCATGGTTGAGGAAAGGTGACTAGCCAGGGCCATAAGGTGGCACATAAACAGCACTATGAAGGTGTCCAGAACTGGCAGTGACACCTGAGTCTCACCTGACCACCAAACCACAGTGGGTTGATGAGTGAACCAGAGGACTCAAATGCACACCTAGTGGCCACACAAGATGGATTCAACAAGCTATTGCTGCATGATTTTATTACTATAAATATACAGTAAAAACAACAAAAATCTAGGCAGAGTACATCAAGTGATAGCGTAAATCAGCCTGACAGGAGCTGCCCTCCACCTGATGACAAGGGAGACGTGTGAGCACGGGACAGGAGGAAGTGAACTGGGGGAGGCAGGGCTGGGGAAGGCGAGTGTGCAGTGTGCGATAGGAAGAAGACTGGCCAGTGTCCCCTGAACTAGAGGTACAAAGCCAGGGTCAGCCACTTAAGTCACTGGTAGAGACAGAAAGAATCCTAGGATGCTTGCACCCTAGCAGCCACTTGAAACCCCCAACTCCAGACCCCCATAGAGAAGCATTAGGCAGATATCCTTTTCACCTTTCTGCTCCTCAGAGGGTTAGCTGAAAATATATTCCCAAGCTCCCTTGGCCCCAGGTCACCAAAGAGAAATGCACAAGGACACTAATGTGGCACACAGGAGCTAGGGTGACAGTCAAGGGTCCCTCAGGGCGGGAGAGCCAGTGTAGTGGGAGGGCTCTCAGTGTGGGAAACTGAGCAGGTCTCTCAACGGGAGACAGTGGGATAGTGGGAGACCAAGTTGGGGACTCTTGGAGTAGAAGGCTCACACACAAGGGCATTTGAGTCATGTGAACCAGGGCCTCCAAGAACCTGTGCCCAGACCAACACCTGAAATCTGGGGCCATTGCCCATCACACTCCAACCTTGCCTCCAGCCTCCTTGATGCCCTGAGGGCCCCAGCCTCTGGCACAGGGAGGAGCAAAGAGAGGAGCACATGTGGCCAAAGGACTCGGAGTGGCAGCAAATGAGACCCCACTTCCTACGCTCCAGTAAGCAGAGATGGCACTCCACAGCCAGCTGAGGCTCCTCCCCCAGCAGCCTGCCTCCAACCAGCGGCACCAGGAACATTATTCTTCATCTGTACCATTACAAACACGTTGACTGTAGAAAAGGGGTCATCTGGGGCAGTCTGTGTGTTCTCCAACTGAGGGTTGTCCACCCCTCAGAGCCAGCAGCCTTGCATACATACAGATGAGAGGCCAGAATGGCCCTGGGTCCACACAGCCTCCCATCTGGCTCTCAGAGGAGGGTCAGCTCAGTGGTCCCAAGGTCAGGATGGGGGTCACCCAGTGGTAACCAGGGCAACTTCTTGGTGTTCAGGTCATGGGGCATCTCCACACTGGCAGAACATCCTGCAGGCAAAGAACAGAAGGGTTACATCCATCTGTCTGCCACCTGTGGGCCAGGGGTGTACGTACCCTCCATGAGATTGGGCAGGTCACATGTAGAGTGCCTGTGGATTAAGTGCTTGGCGAACACTCTACTGGGACCACCTGGGCTCCAGCCAGCATGGGCACTGTGACCTGGGCACTGCAGGCCACCATCAAGGGCTAAACCCTGATGATGCAGCAGGCACAGCATGCCACCTAACCAGGACTACCACCAACCATGCTCACAGGGACCACCTCACACTTCTCTGGCTGCAGAATGTGAGCAGCTACTCAGTTCCCACTCATCCTGGAGTTCTAAAGGCAAAAGCACCTCCAACCAGCAAGTCAACAAATGCCCTGGAACACCTAGCTCAGTAAGGAGAGGGTGGCCCCACAGGAGCTTGGCTGGGCCACAGGCCAAACAGTTCTCTGCAGCTCCCTTGTCTTAGCCAATGCTGCAGAGGTGGCCAACTTCCTCAAACTATCAGGTTAAGCTACATCAACAGAGAAGGAAAAGTCTACCAGAAGATTCTCTAGGAGAACACAGGTTTGTGTAAGAGGAGAGCTTCATATGAAAGAACAAGGACAAGTTCATGTAAGAGAACAGGTTCCTGTGAGGGGTCATGTTCTTGTGAGCAAAGAGGGCTGTGTGAGAGAACAGGTTCCCATTTGGGGGAATGTTACTCTGAGGGGAGAGGTCTTTGTGAAACGAGTTTCCTACAGGACAGAGATAGTTGATTGGGGGGGGGGTGTTCCTGTAAGGGGACAGTTTCCTGTCAGGGGAGAGGTTAGTGTGAAGGAACAGGTTCCTATGATAGAAGAGGTTCCTGTAAGTAGACAGGTCCCTGTCAGGAGACAAGTTCTTGTCAGGGAGAAGTCCTTGAGAAGATCGGTTCCTGTGAAGGGACAGGATCCTGTGAGGGGAAAGGTCTGTGTGAGAGGCCAAGCATCACCTGGGTGGATACGGCATGGAGCCATACCCACAGCAGGCTCAGGCTGAGTAAACAGCTCTGGGGACTTGATGATGAATGAGGCCCACCCAGTTGGGACCATTAGCCCCTCTCAGTTTAGGGCACAAGTGTATTCAGAATCTAGACCCAAGGGGGCATCTTGGATGGTGAAGGAGACAGGAATACCTCCAGGGACCCCTCTTGCTGTCCCAGCCAAGCCCCCCACCAGAGGCAAGAAAGAAGGTCACGTACCAGCTTACTCCTCTATACCAACAGAGCAGGAGTCAGGGCCCAGGGCTGTCAAAGAGGAGGAGACAGATGGAAGCTCAGTTAGCAAAACACTCTTGAGAGCTACCTGAGCAGTGCCACAGTCCCCTGGGCCCACACAGAGGTCAGCTGAAGAAGGTGACAGTCAACCTGACGCCTGCAATGCCACTTCCATGTCTTCAAAGTTAGGGTTAGGCCAAGGGGAGGAGAGATGGAACCTAAGGCCTGGCACTTAATCCCCACCACCCCACGGGATCCAGGAATCCAGGAGGTTGGGGACACAGGTATTCTTTAGCAGCTATTAAAATCAGGAGAATGTGTACGTGTGTGAATGCACAAGTGTTCACGAGGAAGAATGTGTGTGTGTGTGTGTGTGTGTGTGTGTGTGTGAGAGAGAGAGAGAGAGAGAGAGAGTAGGAGAAAGTGGGGGGGTGTGGAAGCGAGTGTGCATGTGTATGTGTGCAGGAGGGAGCATGTATGAGGGGTGCATGAATGCATTTTCTCAAAGATGCAGAAAAGAGGACCCAGAAGATTGGGAAGAGAGAGCATCCAGGAGCAGAGCAGTAGGTATCAACAAACCTGTAATAGATGTCTCCGGGTGTGCTGAGATGGGGCCCTATGACAACTGAGAACACATGGGGAAAGGCCAAGAGCAAGCACAGGGTTTCCAGCACATCCCTCACTGGGGAAGAGTATGAAGACAAAACCCCTAGCTCGCCTCAAGGAGCCCTGTGATGCAGCAGTTAAGGGCTCAGCTGCAAAATGCAAAGTCAGTGGTTCAAACTCACCAGCCACTCTTCATCTGCTTTTAGAGCCTTGAGAACCTCTTGGGACAGCTCCATTCTGTTCTAATAGGTCACTGTACGTCAGAATCTACTTGGCCACAACGAGCCTGACTTCCCCCCCAGTAACATGTTTCCAACCTCTGGAGCCCAGGACAGGTCTACACAGCACAAAGTTTGTTTTGCTTTTTGTCTTGGAGTCTGGAGATCAGTGACGGCTCTCCTTGTCTTTCAGAAAGATCAATGCTGAACACTAAGGACAAGGAGGGGCCATGGCGGCTGAGCCTGGCTATGGTTCAGAAAGGGCAGGGTCCACATAAATTCAGCCACATGAATTCAGACTTGATCCACCGTGACCATTAATGAAAGCCTGGTCACACACCATCAAGGGCCCACTGACCAAGTGACCCAGGACCTTAGAGTGCTCATCCAAGCAGCCTGGACTCGCCGCAAGCTGAGATTCCGTTTCTACACTTTGACCATTCTGTTCTAATGGAGGCCAATCTCACAGACACACAGGCTGGCTTCAAGACACCATGACCCATGCATTCTACTTACTTCTGGTCCTCACCACTATCCAAGAATCCCCACTTGACTGGACTGGTTGGCGTACAACAGCATAGAGTTCCGAATGTCCCCCAGTGGACACAGGAACATAAAGTGAGCACCTGCTGCTGGAATTCAGTAGCAACCGTCGCTCAATGCAGGGGAATGCAAACCTTGACTCCATAAACAGGGCTGTATCAGGAAGCCGCAACTCCTGCACAGGTTCCTGAGCTGTCCTGAAAACTCCCAAGCCCTCCAGGCCCTGTGAGAGCTGGTGGGACTGGAAAAAGAGTGACTACGGACACCAGATGTGTGCTGTTAGGGTCAGAGAGGGAGACCTGGCCACGACAAGGAAGAAGGAGTGGGGACACTGAGGGATACTTGCCTTATGTCACTATTAACTTCCTTCCTGTACTTTCCCATCTGTCCTACCCTCACAGCCAACTCAGGAGGCTGAACCACCACCTCCCACATCCTGGTTTCCCCTAGGACCAAGGACACCCCACTACTCAAGAGGTGGGGTTCTCACAGGGCACCTGTGACACCAGTTAGGTGAGAGCAAGCATTTCTGAGGTCAGAAGTCACATTATTCCAACTGTGCTTGTCTATCCTCCATGGGGCTGTATCCTCTGTGCCTATAACCAGTGCCCCTCATCGCATCCCATCTAGGAAGCCCTGGGGACCAATGGTTAAAGACTTCAGCTGCTAAACAGAAGGGTCAGCAGTTCAAACTCACCAGAAGGAAAAAAGACGTGGCAGTTTGCTTCTGAAAAGATTGAAAGCCCTGCTAGCGAACTGATCTTGATTCATGGCAACCCTTCATCGGGTTTAGTGGATAGGAGTCTCCATGGGAAAAGACTGCCTATCTTCCCTGAGGATTGACTGCTGGGTTCCAACTGCTAACATCTGTCAACCTTGGGAACTCGCCTGGGTCAGCTGAAACTGTTCTATGAGGTCATGAGAATCAATTCAAGGGCGCTGGGTGTGCTTTTAGGTTTTTCCTATATCCAAGGACCCCAATAACCACTTGGTTTAGGACTTATCAGGGCAGGACTCGAAGGCCTTTCACACCAAAGATAGTCAAAGCTGCCTCCTGCCAACATGGCGACTGAGACCCAGGAGCAGAGGTCTGGGCGAGGCTGGGGTGCAGCTTAGCCAGGCAACCTTCCTGAAGCCCCTTTTCAGTATTATAGCACCTTCAATGAATCACAAGGGATCCAAGAACCCACACTCCACCTCGCTACTGTCGTCCTTGATGGGAACTCATGGTCTGAAGGGAAGACTCTTGTAAGACAAAGGGGCTGAGCTGACTGGGAGGTAGAGAGGAGCAAGACCTTCCCTGAACGTTCTAGGCCCTGACTTGGGACACGCTGCCTGTCCTGGTACCATAGGGCAGGTGGGTGGCCCAGAGGTCACTATCCCTGCTATGCCTGGTTGTCCACTTTTGGGCAGTCTGTAGCTCTGTAGCTCACTTTTGGGTAGGCTGACAGTGGTTTCTGAGTGCAGACACCTCATGGCTGGCCTGTCAGCCTTACTGACCCAGGAACAAAGGACGGAGGGGTGCGTGAACCTGAAATCAGCAGGCCTGCCACCCGTCCACCCACCAGGCCAGAACCCAAAGATGGCACCGTGTCCCAATGCCTAAGGGACTCAGCTGGGAAGGGGGCCTGGCAGATAAACTCAGATCCACAGAACCAGCACCTAGTAGGTGACCGGGGGAGGCATCTGCCTGGCCTAGGTTCTGTGGTGGCTGGAGTGCAGGCACAGGGCTGCGGAGATAGGTGTTCAGGACCAAGGAAAAGTCAGAGCACAAGGGTCCTGGCTAGGTCATCCCCATGACGCAAGTACTGTACCTGGCAGATAGATGTCAGTAAGTGGACCGAGGCCATGGTGCTCAGGGCTGCCGTCCTGCAGGACACTCTCGATGGACAGGGCCTGGTTCCCTGCAGCATGACAGAAAAGTCAAGGGATCCAGGGGCCTCTGTACTCCAGGTGCAGGCTGCCTTCCTATCCAGCCTGAGCGAGCCCTGGAGGCAGATGTCCTTTGCCTCGTTTTCACTCCCAATCCTCCTTCCCTCCCTTCCCCTGCACCTCACCAGCCTCAGCCTGCAGAGAAGACCCCTCAGGAGGGGAGGGCCGAGTTCCGGCCCACACACACTGGGAGACTCCCATGGGGTGGAGGAAGAGGTGACAGGAGACAGAAGTTGATCAGTAACCCAGAGCCTCTGCAAGACTATAGGCAGAGATGACTAGGCACCACATACTGGGCTACGAACCAGAGGTCAGTTGTTCAAACCCAACATATGCTTCCCAGGAGGAAGAGGAATATGCCTGCTCCCATCAGGACAACAATCCTGAGGACCCAATGGACACCTGCTGTGAGCCAGAACAAATTCGAGTGCAGGGAGGACTGGTACACCCTGGGCAGTCCTGGAGGAGGAAGCAGGAACCAAAGGGTCTCCTTGCCCATGGAAACCTCTAGAAGAGCCGTGCTGCCAGGGATAAAAGGGCACACCTTGCTTCAGCGATGACACCTCATCAGCCTCGTCCATGATGAAACTCTACAGAATAGACAGGGAAACTCCAGCTGGAGTGCCAAGCCCAGGACTGGCGTGCCAGCCTTGGCCAAAGCCAGCTCACCAGCAGGCAACTAGGCCACAGCCAAGTAGAGGGTAGAGTCCTGGATCTGCACATCACACCTCCAAACCTCCACCTCAGATTCCACAGCTCGAAGACAGCCAAAATATGGCCTTCCCAGCTTCTGCGAGCAGTGGGATTTCACATGGGGATGCGGACCTGGGTGGCCTAGGACAGGACAGGAGTTCCACAGGGGGTCGGGCAAGTAGAGGAGAGGAGAGGGTTCCTCCACGAGGGTGGGGAGGATGTCAGGTAGGGACAGGAAATGGAGTCCTGGGCTGGGGGTGGTGGTGGAGGGCAGGATAGGCCACAGGGTTCCATAGGGGGATTGGGCAGGGACAGGAGAGGTCATGGGGTTTTAGAGGGTGTGCAGGGACAGGAGAGGACATGAGGTTCCACAGGGGGGATGACTGGGCAGAGACAGGAGAGGATATGTGTTCCACAGGTGGACTTGGCAGGGACAGGAGAGAACATGGATCCCACAGGGGTACCGGGCAGGGACAGGACAGGATGTGGTGTTCTCTCGGGGAAATGCACAGTGACAGGACAGGATGCGTACTTCCACAGGGTGACTGGGCAGGAACAGGACAGGATGTGGGATTCCACGGAGGACTGAGCAGGGTAAGGGCTCACCTCAGGAGAGCTGCTCTCACATAGGCCAGCTCCACTAAGTGGAGGCGGCATGTCTGAATCCTCAGAGAGCTTCTCCTCATCCTCTTCGTGAATCGGGGATGACGGGGACCGCAGAGTGCTGGGGATGGAGGGGATGAAGGGTGAGCATAGACATGGAGAAAGAAGGGCCATTAAAATGACTCCTCACTCCCCTCCAGGGGGTCAATGTGGACAGCCCCTCCTCCACCCTGGGAGATGTTTCTGCAGGCCTTGGATGAAGTAGACCTCGGCTGATAGAAAAGCTCAAGCACATACACCTGGCACAAGTCACAGATCCTTCTGTTCTTAAAGGAGCTCTGGTAGCATGGTGCATCTACGTGTCAGGCTGCTAACTAAAAGGTCACCAGATTGAACCTACCAAATCCTGTCAAGATTTACAGCTTTGGAAACTCAATGGAGGGTAGCTATGAAACTGAACTGGTTTGATGGCAGGGTATTTGTTGGGTTTTAGTTTAAAAAGGAAAGAAAAAGTCTTACGTCTCATGTGTAACAGTCACCACAGTTTAAAAACAAAACAAAAACCACCAAAGTAACATATAGGCTACAAGCGTGTGATGGCTTGAGGTTCTGTGTCAGCTTGCATCTGTGATGAGGTCATTCCCCTGATGACATCTGATGGGACTGGCTATGAGCAGCCAAGCGGCTGACAGTGTCCAACTGGGAGAGTGGCCTACAGCAGGTAAACAAAGAGGTCTGGCAGTACTGGCTACTTTCCACTGCCTGACGATCCTGTATCTGGCTCCTCACTTCTTGGGTTCTTTGGATTCTGACCTTGTAGCTAGCCTGCTGACCCTGGATCTGTCAGCCTCCACAGCTGTGTGCCAGACTCACCAACCTCTATAAGCCTGCAAGTCATCTTCTTTATGTATAAATGCATATATATAACGAGCTCTTGTTGTCTAGTCTGCTATCTAAAAGGCTGTGTATCTTTGGAGAATCCAGTGGCTGAGCTGAAAGAGAAAGGTGGAAGTCCCCTACCATTGAGTGACAGCCTCAGAAACCCTACAAGGGTCAGCTGTGAGCCTGAACTACCACAACACCAGCGAGTGACCAAGTGTGTGTGTATATATACACTCATCTGTTTTCCTTCTCTAAGGAACTTGGGACTTCATCACAAAGGATAAATGCAAATGAGAATCACAGGGAAGAAGAGGGAAAAACAAGGTTACCAAGTAGCGGTTATGATGTCATAAAACAAACAGTATATGAATAATCTGATGGAAATCCAATTCTCTCTGTAAACTATGACCCAAATAACAATTTAAAAAAGATAAATTTACTTAAAAACCTTAATGTATGCTCAAAGACAAAGCTAACTCAGGGATCTCAAAGGCCTCAACCCAGCACCAGGACTCAGCTCTTGGAAAGGTGTCTATGTACCAAGACTCTATGTAAATTGGCTGCAGCAAAGGGTGCAGAACATTCTGCCTGTCCAGCTGGCTCCGTGCAAATGTACAGACAGACACTTGGGTGGCCACAGCTGTTTGCAGAGCACAAGGTGTGTGAACTGGCCCTCCAAGTCCCTGGATGTTCGACTCTGTCTCTGCTGTCTGCTACAGGAGAGTAAGCAGTTTCCTATGGCCAGACAAGGAGGCTGTGGGAGACTATGCCAAGCCTGCTGAGCACCAGCCCTCACTGTGTGTGCTTTGTCCACTGTACTGGAATAAACCCCATGGCAGGATGATCCCAAATAACAAAAGCTGCCCAGTCCTGTCCCATCCCCATGACCAATTGTGGACTGTACATTACGAGTGGGTTTGCTTTTGTAAATAGATTACCAGGCCTTTCTCCCTGGTCTCAGTCTAGAAAAATCTACTGAAACATGTTCTGCAGAGCAACACATAAGCCTCCACTGATGTGTGGGAGGTACAATGGCTGGAAACTGAACATGTACCTCTTGGATTGACGGTGAATTTCACCACTGAACCACCTTAATAAACTTTAGCCTCGTGTAGAAACTGCTCATGGATCTCACAGTACCTTCTGGTAAATCACTGAATTAAACAAATAATTTAAAGTCACACTTTTTTACAAAGATGGTGCCAAAAGTGAAGGAAGAAGCCCCTGGCCCTCCCAAAACTGAAGCCAAAGCAAAGGCATTAAAGGCCAAGAAGGCAGTCCTGAAGGACATCCACAGGCACAAAAAAAAAAAAAAGGAAATTCACACATTACCCACCTTCTGGCAGCCTGAAAAGCTGACACTCCAAATGCAGCCCAAATACCCCTGGAAAAGTGGCCCCAGGAGAAACAAGCTTGACCACTATGCCATCAAGTTTCCCTTGACCACTGAGTCTGTGATGAAGAAGATAGAAGATAACAACACACTTCTGTTCGTTGTGAATGTCAAGGTCAATAAGCACCAACTCAAACAAGCTGTAATGAAACTCTATGACATTCATGCGGCCAGGCCAACACCTTGACTAGGCCTGATGGAGAGAAGAAAGTCTGTTTGGCCTGCTCCTGACCGTGATGCTTTGGATGTTACTAGCAAAGTTGAGATCATCTAAACGGAGGTCAGCTGGCTAATTCTAAATACAAACTTTTCTCACACACAAAAAAAAAGAAAAGAAAGTCACAAGTTAACTTGATTTCAGTTCCACCTAAAGCACAGTGGTTAAAGAGGTCAACTAACCAAAAAGGGGTGGGGGGGGAGTGGTCGTTATCAGGTGCCATCAAGTACTACCCATAGAAAGCCTAGAAACAAAAGATCAGAAGCTTGTCCTATTCTGAGCCATCCTCACACTACCTGACACACTAGAGCCCACTCTGTAAGTCTCTGTGTCAAACCATCTGTTTAAGGGTCCACCTCCTTTGCTGACCCTCTGCCTTTCCGAGCATCATGTCCGTCTCCTAACAACAGGCCCAAAGTGAGGCAAAACTATCATCTTTGCCTCCAAAAAGCTCTCTGCATCCTCTCCAAGACATATCTGTTTGCTCTCTTGGCCATCCATGGGATGATTAGTACAGCTCAAAGGCATCAATTCTTCTGTCATCCTATTTCATTGTCGAGCTTCTCAGGCACACAGCCAAGTAATTGAGATGACAATGGCTTGAATCAGATGCACTTCAGTCCACAAACTGAAATCATTATTCCTCAGTAATCTGGAGAGGTTCCCAACTGCAGACTTTCTCAATGTAATATGTCTCCCGACTGCTGGTACCAAGGATGCTAAATGTGAATCCAAGTAGAATGAAACTGTTGACAGTTGTAATCTTTTCTCTATCATGATGTTGTCTATTGGTCCAGTGGTAAGAATTTTTGTTTTCTTAACGTTGAGATACAATCCATATTGAAGGCTATATTCTTTTGTTACTCTGCAACAAGTGCTTCAAGTCCACAACCACAAGATAAAGGTAAACAACCCAATGGCAAAATGGGCACAGGGAATGAACAGATACTTCACCAAAGAAGACATTCAGATGGCAAACAAACACATGAAGAAATGTTCCAAACCCCTAGCTCTAAGAGAGAAGCAAATCAAAACAACAATGAGATATCATCTTACCCCAGTAAGAATAGCAAAATTCAACAGAGCAGCAAACAACAAATGCTGGCAGGGTTGTGGAGAAATTGTTGTCAGGAGTGTAAAATGGTACAACCACTATGGAAGGCAATATGGTGTTTTCTCAAAAAGTTGCAAATAGAAACACCATTGACCCATCGATTCCACTACTGGGAATATACCCTAAAGAAGTCAGAACTGCCATCCAAACAGATACATGCATACCCATATTTATTGCTGTGTTGTTCACAATTGCAAAGAGATGGAAACAACCTAAGTGACCATGAACAAACGAATGGATTGAGAAGCTGTGGTACACACGATGGAACACTACACTGCATTAAAAAACAAGAAACTCATGAAATATACAAAATGGGTGACCCTGGAGGACATTCTACTATTGAAATATCTGTCACAAAAGGACAAATATTATATAGGGCCACTGTTATAAAATGGGACTGACATCGGGGTTGGGGGGAGACTGAGAAAGATGGGATAAATAATGTATACTGCATTGAAACAGATGAGGGAGAGAACTGTTTAAAAGGGATATATGATTAGGTATTATTGTCATGACAGGAGTCCGGAATGAAGACTGCACAGTGGAGTGGACTTAGGAGGAGGGATTATGTAACAATGAAGGAATTTTTCTTTTACTTTTCAAAGAGAAGAGTGAATTAGGGGAGGCCGGGGAGAAAAGTTCAACAGTGAATGAATGGAAACCCTAAGTCTCTGTAAACTTTCATTCAAATTAAATTGAAAAAACAGGACTAATATAGGGGTTGGGGGAAAACTAAGATAAGGGGATAAATAATGTATACTGCATTGAAACTGATGAGGGATAGAACTGCTTAAAAGGAATATATGATTAGGTATTATTTGCATGACAACAGTTCAGAATTAAGAGCTGCATAGTAAAGTGGACTAGGTGGGATTGTATAACAATGTTAGATTTTTTTTCCCCCAAAGAGAAAAGTGAACTAGGGGCAGAGCAGGGAGGAAAATGCAACAATGAATAAATGGAAATCCAAGTTCTCTATAAATGTTCACTAAAATCTCAAATTTAAAAAAAGAAAAAGTCCTCCTCATTTTCAGCAAGCAAGGTCGTGTCATCTGCATAACATAGGTTATTGATGAGTCTTCCTCAGATCCTGATGCCACATTCCTCTTCACAGAGTCTAGCCTCTCGAAAATTTTGCTCAGCATACAGACTGAATAGTCTATGGAGAAAGAATACCACTCTGACACACTCCCTTCTTAATTTTAATCCATGAAGCGTTCCCTTGTTCTGTTCGCGTAACAGCTTCTTTATCACATGAGCACAATTAAGTGCTCTGGTACTCCCATTCTTCTCAATGTCAGCCATAACCTGTTGTTGTGATCCACACAGTCAAATGCCTTTGCATTTGACTACCAAAATGTAGCTGGTTCAAACCCAAAAGTTGTTCTTCAAGGAAAAGATGTGGTAGTTTGCTCTCAGAGATTACAGCCTGGCCTCAGGACCACACAGTCTTGGGGACATCGAGGTCAAGTGGCATGATTTAAGTCCACAAGACATGCAGTAATTATAGTCTCAAAGGCTTTTGAGCACCCATCTAAAGTGCAACCAGTATACTCTCCTTGTCCAAAGGAAAATCAAGGAGGCAGATAAATGGGCCAAAGGACTTATGGACCACATGAACTTCAGCCTTCACAGCTCAGACTAGAAGAGTAAGACACAACCTGGTCTCACTGCTGACTGATCTAAAAGGGATTCTGGGCAGAATTAGAAGAAAAAAGGTTGAATAAAATCATAAAAATTACCTGGTTTGCTAGCCTAGTAAAGCCTGGGGTAACCTCCAAGACAATGGCCTTTGAACCTGAAACTACATACATTCCTGTGGCCCTACAGTGCTGTTGTTAGGTATCATCACCAAGTCAACCATGACTCACAGCAACCCTATGAACAGATCTGAACCCTGCCCTGCTCTGCGCCCTCCTCATCTTCCCTGACATGTGTGAATTCACTGTTGCAGTCACTGCATCAACCCATCTCACTGACAGCTGGTATCTCCTCTGCTGACCTTTCCAACCATGATGTCCTTTTCCAAGGACTGACCTCTCCTAACAACTTGGTCAAAGTATGTTAGACAAAATTTCACCATCTCTGCCTCTAAGGTGCACATTGACTGTACTTTTTCCAAGACATATCTGTTTGTTCTTTTGGCAGTCCATAGGATATTCTGCATTCTTCTCCAACAACACAGCTCAAAGGCATCAATTCTTCTTCTGTCATCTTTAATCACTATCCAACTTCCAGATGCATAGCAAGTTTATGAAGAGACCATGACTTGAATCAGGCCCACCTTAGTCCTTAAACTGACAACCTTACTTGTTAGTATTTTGGAAATGTCCTTGACAAAATATTTTCCCAATGCAAAATGTCTTTAGATTTCCGGACTGCTGGTACCAAGGGTGTTGACTGTGGATCCAAGTAAGATAAAATCATTGCCAACTTCAATCTTTTCTCCAACTATCATGATACTGCCTACTGGTCCAGTAGTGAAGATTTTTGTTTTCTTGAAATGTAATTCATATTGATAGCAGATCATGTTTGATCTGCAGCAAATGTTTCAAGTCCTCTATACTTTCAGCAAGCAAAGTTGTGCCATCTGCATAATGCAGATCACTGATGAGTATTCCTCCAATTCTGATGCTACATTCTTCTTCATAAAAGTCTAATTTCTCAAATTACTTGCTTGGCATAACAGAATGAACAGATATGGAGAAAGTATACAGCCCTGATGCATATATTTTTTTATTTTAAACTAGTGATTGTTCGCTTACTCTGTTTGGACAACAGCTTCTTGATATAAGTCTAACATAAGCACAATTATGTGTTCTGGGATTCCCATCCTTCTTAGTGTTAGCCATAATTACAAACCACACAGTCAAATGCCTTTTCATTGTGAATAAAACACAAATAGACTTCTTTCAGTTATTCTCTGCTTTCATTCAAGATTCGTCTGATATCAGCAATGGTATTATCCCTTGTGTCACTTCTGAATTTAGCTTGAATTCCTGGCAGTTCCCTGTTTTGTGGTCTAGTGGGTAAGGAGTTGCACTGCCAACTCAAAAGGCATGTGGTTTGAATCCACCAGCTGCTCCATGGGACAATCTCTCCCTCACACAGTTTACAGTCTCTCAAATTCCACTGAAAACAAAACAAAACAAAAAACAACCCACTGAAGGGTCAGCTCTGAGTCGGTTCCAACTCAAAGGCACGTAACAACAACGTGAATAAGCCAAACAGTGGACAGCCTTAAAAGATGAACAATAACACCAGGGAAGGTTCCTTAGAATAATCAACCACACAAAATCTAAATAGCAGCATCTGCCTGTGGACAGAGCTCCAAAGAGAGGAAAGAGCACGATAGGAGGATGAACACAGGAAAGCAGCAGAACATAGAACCACTGCTGCGACAATATCTGCCTGTCTCACTGCTGTGAAGTCAGAATTGTCCTAGTTGACCCTCTAGGGGGCTTCGGAAGGCTAGAAATATATCCTACAGTCATGGTGGATTTGCAGAAGAGAGGCACATCCTGTGAATCAGCAGTTCATCCGCCTGAGAACCACACCACCAGTGTCCCCTGGTATGCATGGGGAACTGTAACCGATGCAACCTATGAATGACTGAACAGAAAACTAACTGCTCTGTAACCTCTCACTGCAAGTACAATAAAAATTTGGGTGTTTGTGTTTTTTTTTTTTTAAAAAAGAAAAAGATTCTAGCCTTGGCAACATCATGAGCCTGTTGGGCTCTGTCTCACCAGGTCATTGAGCTGGAATCGACTTGGTGGTAGTGGTTTTGGTTTGGGGTTAAAGCTCTCAGGTACTAACTGAAAGGTCCAAGTGTTGAAGCTGCAGGCTGCTTCTCAGGAGAGAGGTGAAAGAAAACTCCTCTGTCAGGTCTGAGTCAGATCAGAATGGACTAATGGACAATGGATGTGCCTTGGTCATCACGAGCAGGGGCTGGCGGTGGGGAGGGCTGGCTTACCTGTCAGGAGACCTGGCCCGCGGCTTGGCTTGCTGGTGAGTGCTGTCCATAATCTGCTCGATGCCAGCCAGCGGGCAGCTGGCCTGAGACAAACCATCAGATCCGCCCGAGTAGGTGATCTCCTCATACAGGGGGGCCGAGGGGATGGCAGGAGACACAGCCCGCAGGCCATTGAGGGCTTCAAGCAGGGAGATGGGCTCATAGCCAGGCGGGGCACTGTCAGGACTCTGTGGACAAGGGTGGTGAGGTGTGCTGGCTTGACCAGGCTCACTGGCCGCTGCCTGGGATCCCCAGAAAGGATGGCCTGCATTCAGGGAAAAGACAACCTTGCCAGCAGCCCAGGTCAAAGCTAGCCCCTGCCCAGTCTGAGAGGAAAATATAGTTGGTGCTGGGCTGCTGACCAAAAGGTGAGAGAAAGGGTGCACAGCAGACACCCACACTTCCTGTCAGTCCCCAGGCTGGAGGGAAAGACAAGCAGATCTGGCTGAAGCTGGTCTTGCTCCAACTGGAGCAGTCAGTGAGAAGAGTTAGTGATAGCAAGGACGAAAGGCAGGCGGAGAGCAAAGCCATGCTAGGAGAGAGGCCAGCCTGGCACCCCCCAAGTGCCCTCATGGCCAGGGAGTTCTAGGGTAACAGCAGCTCCAGAAGAATTCAAAGGCACCTCTAGTGCTAAACTACAACTTGTTTGGGTAGGTGCAGCCACACCAAGTCTGCTCTAGGAAAGAAGGTAATAAGGTCCCAGGCTGGTGAAGCCAGCTGCCTCCCTGGACCAGCTCCCTCCAGCCTTACACGGCAGCCAGGGAACACATCCTGCCTCAGCAGCAGCTCCCAAGCACCGATCAGTCAGGCTGCCAGGTCTCTCTGTCCAGCCTGTGCTGAGCATCTGTCCACAGCTATTGCCCTAAGGTTATGTGCCGTCAAATCACCTGCGACTCATAGTGACCCTTTATACAACAGCCCTAAACTCTGTTCTATACTGTGCCAATCTTATTATCTCTGACACACCTAATCCCATTACCCCAGTCACTCATTGAGGGTCTTCCTCTCCTGTGCAGTCCCTCTCTAAGGACTGACCCCGCCTTGCAACATGTCCAAAGTATGTCAGACAAAGCTTCAGAATCCTTGCTCTAATGCTCATTTTTATACTGAAGTCACACGGCAGTCTCTTAGTGCCCTTCATCTGCCCACAACTCTGGTCTTCTCAGTCTGCCTGGCAGTGACATGGACAAGGTGCTGGGAGGCTACCCAACAGATCCACAATTCAAATCCACTCAGAGATTCTCAGGAAGACTTGACACCTCAGACAACGACAAGGGGATGCCCTAAACAAATGGCAGGACCGACTGTGGACACAATAGCGCCCAATGGTGGTGGTCTCCTCTGTGGTAATATTTTGCTGGTCTTCCCTTATTTCATATAATGGATGCCTATGTAAAGTTGAATAATGACTCTAATGGCTTTATTTCACATATTCTGGATGTTTTATAAGGTGAGGCCTGGACAAAGAAATGTGTGGAAAAGTGGAGGATCAGAGAAAAAAGAGATCTCTCCTCAGGGAGATGGATACCGTGGCTGCAACAAGGGACAGTGGCTCAGGCACAGTGGAGGGTATGAGGATGGTGCAAGGGGTGCCAAAGGAGCCAGGGCAAACTCCACAGCACCACACAGCAAAAACAGCTCGGCCCTGGTCCTGCCAAAAAGGAAGGACAAGAAAACTGGCCCATCCTCCAAGCTGTCCAGGGGCCTTCAGGGGTGTTGGGGACAGGCCCGAAACCCCAGAGCTCAAAGGGCTGCACGCAGGCACAGCATGCATGGAGGATGGGATCTGTGAAACCAGCAGCCACGTTAGTTGTGTGTGGATGTCACTCCACAGCCAGCAAGAAAAAAAGGAGGACTCGGCCATTCAGGGGAACCAAAGGCAGAAGGAAGCAAAGCTGGCGAGAGGAGGCCGGTTGTGGCTTACAGACTCTCAACTAGCTTTGCTTGAAACACAAAATCCTCTTCCAGGTGCGGGTACCTGGACAAGGAACAGCAGATGGGAAGATGACAGAGCAGGGCAGAAGGGGTGTGGAGCGAACACAGGGCCAGGGACCAGGCACTTACTGTCTCCCTTTTGGGTTTCTTGCTCGCCAGTGAGGCGGGGTGCGACTTTGATTTTTTAAAGGGGCACTGTCGAGATAAAAATCATGTTTTACAAAACTGGGCCAACGTGGATTCTAATACAAGGCAGAAGAGACGGGGTATTCCCTACAAAGCCAGAGGGAAAGTGATGCAGGGTAGTCAGGCTCTGCTGACCTCTAATCTGTCACATGCAAGCATCCAGCTCCTCAAGGGAAAGTAGTAGGTACCAAACCAACCAACACTGACACCTTCCTCGACCATCCCGGGAGGTGTACTGGGGTGCTGAGTGCACACCCCCAGACAGGAAGCTGGAGTATGTGAGGAGGGCCAGCTCTGGGAGGCCTTGTGCTGACATGCAGGCTAGGGTGGCCCTGAGCTGTAGAGGAGTCCACCTTTACTTCCAGAGACCTAGCTTCCCAGGACAGAGAGCATAGCCACCCAGGGAGACTATGGGCAGAGTGGCAAACCCGCCATCCTCAGCACCATCCCTGGGGCCACTGCACAGGTCAAACCAGGTAGGTCACACCAGGACTGCTTAAAGAGCAAGCTGACACAGTACAAGTCTGGACCTGGCTCTCAGAGCGCTCCAGCCCATGTCTTGAGACACCTGGCTCTGCCTACAAACTCCAGGTTCAGGATTTGAACTAGAAACTGGGTTTGAGGTTAGGAGGAGGTGGGCAAACTACTGATGCTGGCCCATTCAAGAGGCAAAGAGTAAACTCCAGAGTGGGAGCACAGGCTCTAAGTGAGCTGAAGATCAGGCAGGATCTTGGGGATTACCCCACAGAGAAGGGAGCCCCATCTTGTAAACACCCTGTCCAAGCTACCTTACAAACTAAGCCAGCAGGGAGTTAGCACCCCCACCTCCACTCCCACCCCATCTGCCTTCCTCCTAGAAGGTCCTACCTGTGTGTGTTCCTGCCCATGTCTCTTTCTCTGTACTCAGGACTCTTATGTCCATGTCTCTGTGCCCAGGTCTATGTCTGTTTCTGTCCACCATGGCTCTGTGTCCACATTTCTGTATTTCTGTCGCTGTCCCCATGTCTCAGTGTCTCTGTCTCTTTGTGTCTCTCTCTGTCCCCAAGTCTCTGTGTGTCTCTGTGTCTATGTCCCCATGTCTTCATGTCTGTCTCTGTCCCCATGTCTTGGTGTCTCTCTATGCTCATGTCTCTGAGTCTGTCTCTGTCTCCATGTCACTGTGTCTCTGTGCCCATGTCTTTGTCTGTCCATCCCTCTGTCTTCTAACCTCCTAGGTCTCTGAATGTCTGTCAGTGTCTATCTCCTCCACCTGTGTCTCCTGTTCCTCTGCTCAACTCATTTTTGGATCCTGAACCTGAATTGTCTCGTCTGCAGTCAGGTAGTGCCTTTATCTCAAGTCCCCCATGGCTGGGGTGGGCCAGGGGTGCATCCCAGCCACTGCTGGGGGACATGTTTCATGGGAACGTGGCTTTGTCATTTGTGAGCCATAAGGCCCAGCAGGCCCAGCATGGGGAGGAAGGCGGGAATCTCTGACTTTCCTGAGGTTTCTCTTTTCCTGGGATTCCTGGGGGCTCAGAACTACCAGGCACTCACTGGCCAGCATAGGGGGGATCCCCCGAGGACTCTCAGCTATCCTCAGGCAGTGGGATGACTGTCATGGACAGATAGTAGCTCCCATCTGTTGTTGCCCAAGGTTCAGGCTGGGGCAGCCCCTTTCCAGCCTGTCATCCCAGTCGGCCCCAGCCCACAGACCCCTCCAGAGACCCCTGCAGCAGCAGCTTTGCAAGCAAGAAAGGCACTTACAGAGTGATCATCCTGTTCCACATTCTGGGCTAGCACAGGGCTGAAGGATACAGGTGACAGCACTCCTGGCTTCTTCCGCACAGCCCGGATTTGGAGGAGCGCCCGGAAGGCTGTGGTCAGAGAGACTGGGTCAAAACGGGTGGATGCTCACACCAAGACCCCAGCCCTGCAACTAGCACCTGCCCACCCTCACTGACCTGTTCCACGGAATACACATTGCTCCCACATGTACAAATACACTCGCCTCCACATCAGCTTTTCAAACCCAGACTCAGTTTAGGGTAACTGGTGCACTGCCACCTCTGATAATCCTGTGTCTGTTGTCTGGGTGTGTGGTGCTCCTAGAATGGGAGTCTGAGTCTCTCGGCCCCATTGTTACTCACACAGGGCAATTCACTGGGAACAGACCCTCTGATAGGTGCTGGTGTGGCCAACCCCTCTCCTGTCTGGAAGCTTCCACCCCCATCTAGAAGCTCTTCCAGAAGCTTCCATGACACTCACGCAGCCGGCAGATGGGACAGTTGTTGGCCTGGTAGCGCAAGGTGTCGGCACAGGAGTTGCAGAGGCAGAGGTGGCGGCAGGGTAGGATCAGTGTGTCCCGTAGGTCTGACAGGCAGACCACACACTCGTTGCTGTTGTCACTGTTCTCATCATCTGAGGGCTACAAGGACAGGGCCTGGGGTCAGTATCCCAGGGCCAGAAGTTGAGGAGGCAGGGTTGGCAGAAGGCAAGAGAGGCTAAGGCCAAGGAGGATCCCAGAGGCCACTACTGCCGGGGAGTGTAGTGTGGAAGGTCACTTAGGAGTGCAGTGAGTCCAGTGTGGGAGGCCCCCCACCTACCCCAGAAGCACAGTGTGGGAGCCCCTCCAAGAGTGTAACATGGGAGGGCCCTAAACTCCCCACAGAGTGCAGTGTGGGAGGCTGCTCAGGAGTGAAGCGCAGGAGAAACACCCACCCACCCTCAGGAGTGCAGGGCAGGAGGCTGCCTAGGAGTCCACACCCCAGCCTGCCGCTCACTCCCTGTGCAAAGTAGAGGCCTGTGTCCTGGGAGTCCACACCCCAGCCTGATGCTCACTCCCTGTGCAATGCAGGGTCCCGTATAGACAAAGTGTCAGCTTCCCTCTGTCAGCTTCTCTCAGCCCAGGCAGACAAAACTTATACTCTCATCACAGCCTACTTCTATAAATCACTGTTTTGGACATCAGAGTCTGCATTATCTTAGTAGAGACCCAGAGAGAATGTGTATGTATAGTGTAAGAGAATGTGTGAATGTGTATGAGATAATCTATGTGCGAGAAAATGTGTGTGTGAGATAGTGAAAGAATGTATGTGTGAGAATGTAGGATAAAGTGTGAAAGAACATGTATATGTGTGTGAGAGAATGTGTATGAGAGAATGTATGTGTGTGAGAGAGAATGTGTGTATGTTTTTGTATAAGAGAGAATGTGTGTGTGTGTGTGTGTGTGTGTGTGTGTGTGTGTGTGTGTGTGTTGAGAGAGAAGCGAGTATGTATGCAGGGTGCTGTCTGGGATGGTCAGTGGGGACAGCACTGGCTCAGCCAACTAAAGGTGAAAGACAAAGGCAGAGAAACTGCATGCTCAGGGAAGCCCAGTCCATAAGAAGGGAGGGTACTGCCATCTCTTGCCCTCCTTCCACAAAACAGTGGTTATTATGGTAAGCAAGGAAAATTTGTTTTTAAAAAAGATAAAATATTCTAGAATTTATCAGCTTAAGATTTCTCTTTAAAAGGCTGGATAAAAGAATAGGAAGGAGGCCACGCGTGGACGTCACCAGGGGGGAGTAACAGAGAAAGGAAGCAAGTTGGCATCCAGCTCAGCGCCTCAATATCCTGCCAGGAGAGACACTGTGAACAGGTGCCTGTTCAGCTGTGCAGATTCTCACTCAAAAGCAAAACTAATTTTTTCTTTTAAGAAAATTTATGAAGGAAAAGGATGAAGCCTATAAAGTTGTCCAGGACCATGGGTGAGGGAGAGAATACACTGGCTGGTCCTCTCACCCGGGGACCCTGAGTGAATAAGGGAAGATACTGGTTAGTCTCCTCAGCCTGGGCCCCTGGGTGAATTAAGGGAGATGCTGACTGGTCCCCTCAGCCCAGGAACCTGGGTGAAAAAGGGGTGATGCTGGGTTGCCCCTGTCATCTGGGACCCTGGGTGACCTGTGGAAGAAGAATGGCCTTGTGTACAGGCCTGAGAACACACCTTGGTCTCCTGGTTGTTCTTGTTCTCGATGCCATAGATCTCCTGCAGCAGGTAGCTGACTCGGTCCACCTGGAAGACAGCGAGGCTCACTGGATACTAGACTCTACCCCATCTGGCCCAGCCCCATACCTGGAAGCAGACTCTCCCCAAATGAAGCTGTAGGGCATTTTACCTGGCCAGCTGCACCAGCAGATGGGAAGCCCACCACAGGCCTGAGTCCAGTTCCACAAAGTCTGGCACCACAAACCGTGCTTGCCCACCTTCCAGGTATACCCCAGCCTCCAGAAGACTCTCATAGCACATGCTGTCCCTCACAGCACATGCTGGATGCTGAGGTCTCCTGGAACAACTCTCTATACCGTCAATCATTTCACTGAGTCAACTCTGACTTAAAGCAAGCCCAGGGACAGCAGATCAAAGCCTTGCTTAGCTTGTACCATGCTCTCAACCTCTGCCCAATGCTGTAGTCACTGGGCCAGCCCACCTTACGGGGTGAATCCTGTCTCCTGGCTACACAGGGCTCCTTCGCTAGCCAGTAAATCTCAGTGAAAACTGGCTGCCATGAACCCTGCTTAACAGCACAAAACTGCCCCCCAGGATTCCAGGGCTGGAATCTGCACCAGAGCAGATTGCTTCTGTTCTTGCAGAGCAGCTGGAGGCATCCAACTACCAACACTTCTAAGATGAAGCTTCTCTCCAGGAAATGGCCCTTCCTGACAGCATGCCCAAAGTACATGAGACCAAATCTTGTCATCTTTATGTCTAAGGGGCACCCTGGCTGCATTTCTTCTAAAACAGATTTGCTTATAGTATATTCAGCATTTTCTGCCAATGCAATTCAAGGACACTGCTTCTTCCTCAATTTTCTCTGTAACTTGTAAAGAAAAGACATTTTTAAAAAAACAGATTTAAGGAGCTCTGGTGGCCTAGCGGCAAGAAACTGCACTGCTTCCCTGGAGAAGGAGGGGCAATCTCCTGTACCAGTTGGATCCAATTTGATAGTACACAATATGGTGCCGAAACCTGGGAGATGAGTTAAGATGCTGCACTCTGTCTTAAGGCGAGTGCTGGCGCCCCTTACTCTTTCCCGAACCAGCCTACACAGTGTCAAGATGCTTGAAAAGTATAGTAAAGTTCCGCTCTCTGACTCTGCCCTGTCCTTTATGTGTACAGCTGCTGACCAGATCTCTGCCCCTTTTTGTCTTTCTGATCTCTGTATTCTCCCTCTCCTTTTCCTGGAGGTTCCTAAAGCTAGACCCAGTTGATTTCCAGGCATATTAAGCCTTTATTCCTCTGTTCCAAAGCTTTTAAGCTTTCCAGTCCAGACATTGTGAACTCCCATGAGAACCCGGATCTGTGCCACTGGACTTCTGTCTGCACATGTCCACAAACCACAGATCTGCGTCAGAAGGCCAACCAGAAATGCTAGGCATTTCTTCCAGGCTATGATGGCTCTGAGGATGCTCAAGCTGTCTATAGCCTCTCTGCACTCACAAGAGCTCCTGACACTCCCGGTTTCCAGAGGATGTTCTGAAACTCTGGTTGCCTCATCCACAGATCTGGGAACCATGGGTAGCCAATGTCTATCTAGGCTCTCAAGAGATGGTCTCTTGATCTGTGTTCTCTCAAATCTCTCACACTTGAGTCGAGTTGAAGACCTCTGCCTCAAGAAATAGATCCTTTTTCTGTAACCAAGCAGCCACAGTACCAGTAAAGTAACGACTCTCAATGGCCTAAGAATAAAACCTTTAGTTCAGCATCTAGACACTTTCTGCCAGTGGACTTTAAGAAACTTTCTTTTGTTTCACTCCCATACATCTCTCTCTGTCCCAATGTCTCCTCTAAAGACTACCCAAATCTGCTCCAAAGCTGGATCTCTTTGTCTGAAACCATGCCCTCCATTTTCATCCTGACTAATCCAAACTCAGCCATTCCTATCCCACCTCTTACATCAACTGTTACCAGGGTTATATGAATCCGCCAAGCTAAACCTCTTTGTTCTCCAGCTGCCCAGCCCTCTTCTATCCCAACCAATCCAGACTCAGGCATTCCTATTTTCCACTTCTCCAACTGAGTCCCTCCTATGTCCTCTTCAAAAGTTACAAACGTTAAAAGTCCCTTTCATGTTCAAAAACTATGTCTAAACTGCTGTAAATTCACTTATCTTTAATCTCACAAAGTACCTCTTATAGCTTGTTTTCCTAACTCAGTCATATGCACATGTCACCACACCACAGGTAGCCTTTTCCAATTCTCTCTCAGACCCAGCCCCTCCTCTCCTCTCTCCCCAGCCCATTCAGAAAAAAGTTTCCTGCATCCACTCTTCCTTTTCCAACCATAGCCTACTAATAAAAACCTCACCCAGCTCCTCTGATCACATCAGCAGTCCCAAACAAAAACATACAGGTAAATTCTCCAAACCTCTCTGCTCCTCCTTCCCTCATTTATGTGTTAGCTCAGACAAGCCCCTGCCCTGTCCCACTCGGGGAAAATTCCCAGAGCAGAGAAAAATGCCAAAGTGAATAGCAAGTTCTCACTGCTGCCTACAGCATACAGAAAAAAAAGCTAGAAACGACCTCCAAACATCCTACTCACTACAAGCACTCTTAAAAGTTCCAATGCCCAAGAGAAACAGACAGAAAAAACTCGTGCCTAACAGAAAGTGAATCTGCAAATGTAACTGCCTTACAAGCAGTGGTGACAGGTCGGAAAACACCTGCGCCTTACCTCCAGGTACTTCAAGTGCAGCAAAGCAGGTAATTGGAGTTAGCAACTACACTAACCCTCGCCCTCCAAACCAGAGCCTGATAACACAGCCTTGTCCTATCTGTGGAACACTGGGCCATTAGAATACCCGTTCCTGTTCAAGGCCAAGCCACTGGTGAAGTAGCCGGCCCTGTTCCCACTCTGGCTGATCTCTGAGGCCTCGCCACTGATTTCTGAAGATGCCCAGGTTCAACAACTCTTACCACTCCTGTTAAACTCCCAAGGCAACCCTTCAGGTACCAGGTAAACCAGTTTCCTTTCTGGTTAACACGAGAGCTACCTGTTCAGTACTCTCTCCTTTCTCGGGTTCTGTTTTCCCTACCCAGGACCCAGTAATAGGGATTTTTAAATTTATTTTATTATTATTTTTTTGTGTGTACCATCAAATCGGATCTGACTGGGACAGGAGAAGATTGCCCTCCTTCTCCAGCAGAGCATCTGGTGGATTCAAACCACTTACCTCTGGGATTGCAGTGCAGCTTCTTGCCACTAGGCCACCAGAGCTCCCTAGTAATGGGGATTGATAGCCTTCTCTCCAAGCCTCTTACCACTCAACCTCTCCTCATTACCCTCAACAAATACTCATTCTTTTCTAATTATCCACACAAATCCAACTCTGCTGCTAAGCAGGAACCTCTTATCTAAAATTAAAACTGTATTTCACTAAAAATTAAACAAACCTAGTTCACCAGACCAGGCTTAGGTCTCTCTCTCTCTTAACACTCTTTCCCTCCAAGTTCCCTTCTACACTACCTTTATCACCAGCCATTGTCAACCCTGTAATATAGTATCTTTCCACCCCATGTGTAACCTCTCACTACCAACCTGTTTTCGTTACTCTAAAATAACTCCTCTTTTCCTGCTAGACCCCAATTCCCTGTCTCCACGCAACATTGCAGGAGTATAAAAACCATCATTACTTGCTTACTTTCAAATAAACTTTTTTCCCCAATAAACGTCTTATCCCTAAATAAATGAATAATCTTTTGTTGTGCAGTCAACTTCTTAACTTCTTAGCCTCCAAAGGATACCGAGTATCCTCTTTCAAGGCCCAACTGTCTCACCCCACAGTCACATATATATCAGCTTTCAGTAAATTCCCACCACTAAAAGTCTAATAGTCAATGAAATCCTGGAGCCTCCTCAAAGTGCTGATCAAATCCTCTCCTTTCCCAGTTTTATCAGTTTCCTCAGACACTGGATCCCCAATTTTCTTTACTTGCAAAGCTTCTTTATGATGCAACAAAGGGCACCCTACAAAGTCCCTTAAATTCACCCTATATAGTTAAAAAGCTTTCTCAACTCCAATACTTCCTTTTACAGTTCCCACCCCTTACTTTACCAAATTCCTCTAAACCTTTCCACATATTTACTGGTGAAAATGAAGTATTGCTTTTGGTGTTTAAGCTCAACCTCTTGGACCCACCTTCACCCCCATTGCATATCTATCTAAACAGCTTGACAGTACCACATAGGGCAAGCAACCTTGCTTATGAGCTCTAGTACCTGCAGCTATTCTCACCAAAGAAGAGCTTAAATTCACCTTAAAAAGCCCCCTACAAGTCTTATCAAGCCACAGACTTCGAGATCTACTTTCACATCATTTTCTATCCTTACATCCTCCTAAGCAGATACAGGAACTCTATCTACTTTTCCTCAAAAATCCTAATATTTGCAGGGAGCGCTGGTGGCCTAGTGGCAAGGAGCTGCAACTACAATCTCAGAGGTGCACGGTTCGAATCCACCAGATGCTCTGCCGGGGAAGGAGGGACAATCTCCTCCTGTACCAGTCAGATCTGATTTGACGGTACACTTACACAAAAATAATAAAAAAAAATCCTAATATTTGCCTCTCTCTCCATCACCATCCCTTAATCCAGCCATCCTATTAAATCTTTACTTCCCTCTCTATTTGACCAACCCATCCCAAATCCAGGCCATACTCTGTAGATGGCAGCTCTTGAATGACCTCTGAAGGTCACCATCAGGCAGCCTGTGCTGTAGTTTCCATTAACAAGTTGTGGGAGGCAGCAAAACTTCCTGAGGGCACAACCTCACAAAAGGCTGAGCTTATTGGCCTAACAAGAGTCCTACGTATAGCTAAAGGACTGACTCTCAACATTTACACAGATTCTAAATAAGCTTTTTAAATTTCTCATTGTCATGCTGCTATCTGGTGGGAGTGAGGCTTTATAACAACAAAAGGTTCACCTATAGTTAATAGCAAGCTAATCACTCTCCTGTTAAAAGCCCTTCAACTGCCCAAGCAGGTCACTATAATACACTGCAAAGGGTATCAGTCAGATTCTTCCCTTATCACTAAGGGAAACAACAAAGCAGACCATATAATAAAAACCTTAGCCTTGCAACAACATCATCATGTAGGCCACACCGCACACACATCAACTCTGAGGCCTCATGCCTGGACAGAATTAACAAGTTAATTTCACACACATGCCAATCACAAAAAAAAAAAATTAGTATCTCCTATAAATACCTTCTCTGAGTAAGTTGAAGCCTTCCCCACCCAGCAAGAAACAGCAGAGGAGGTCTCGTTGAAGCCTTACTCCAGCATATCATCATCAGGTTTGGCCTCCCTACTGTTAGTCTGGGCAAAGAGGGCCAAAGAGAAGAATGAAGAATTCAGAACTCAAATGCTGATGGCCTTGTCTGTTGCTCATAAGAAGAGCAAATGGCTTTGCTTGTCTGGCTGAGCTAGAATGTCCCTCCCTAAAGACTCTGTTTATAAAAATCCTCCCCAGTAAGTTCACAGTGTGACTTCCCATTCTGCCTCTCCAGGATGAGGAACTCACCCAGGAGCTCCCCTTCCCCTCCTTTAATAAAGCTGCATTAAGCTTTCTCTCATTCTCTCTGATTTCTTCTTTTAAGTCCACTAACCTAACACCTACTTCAATAAATTCAGACAATGGTCCTAGCTTTGTCTCCAAAGTCACCCAGCAAGTATCCTCTAGTTTAAATATCTGCTAGAAGGTAATACCATATCACCCCCAGTCTTCAAATACTCATTAATTCCTAGATTACTAAACTGACTGTCAAGTTACACAAGTCTTAAGTTAACTTACTTCCTATTGCCTTAGCCCCTATCTAAACACTCTACTCACTGTCCTTTCTAAACCCCTTCCAACTGATGTACAGCCAACTACTGCTAAACCATAACTTACTTGCCAAATCCCTTCTTTTAGCATCATGCCTTAGCTCTCTTTCCTTAAGCAATTACTCTAAAGACACTGAGACCACTGCATATCCAGACCCTCGTCTAAAAGTCTAGACCAAGCCACTAAAGTCACTTCAAGAAAAGCCATTCTCATCAAACAACGTGCACCCAAGCCTCTCCAACCACATGAAAACAAACTTTATACAGTCATCCTGACCACCCCCAGCTACTAAGGTCATAAGTAAACCCCATTAACATTACCTTTCTCAAGTCAAACATCCTCCTCTTACTGAGCGAATTTCCTACACCTCTTAAATGTTAAGTCCTATATTCTTCCCTTCACTGAGCACTCAAGGCCAAAAAAACCAACTTCCACACAGCAGTCTACTCCAACCATACACCTCATCAGCTCAGCAGATTGCTCTCAACAAAAATATCAAACAACAATCACCATTTCAATTCATGCAGAATCCATAACATTTATAATACCAAAGTTTTCTATTAAATAAACAAACAAAACCCTTCTACCTTTGTATTTCAAACTCCTGGAATGCCCAATGGCAAGCTAGAGTTAAAGAACCACTATATCCTATTAAATATAGTTCCTTGCCCTCTAGCATAAATACACATAAGCAAAGAATATGCTCTAGATGCAAGTCTCCAATGACATTCTCCAAGCCAAGCAGCTGATAATAGAACAAGTCTCTGAAGAGGCACAAACTATGCAGGTCCCAACTTGGGTCCAAATTATCCAGAGCACCTTACTATTCCTCAACCAAAGTCAAATGGTAACCAACCTTTCCCATTGTTTCCTGTGTGCCTCTTTACAATGACCTTTGCTAGGAGCAGTACCAATCAATTTCTCTAGACCACACTCCACCAAAACCACACCCTGATAAGCAGACTTAGCCCTCTCACATCTAGCATCCTCTAACAGAACATGAGAACTGTATACGCGATGTTAACATGAACCAGCACACTGTAGCAGAACCAGGACAACACTTTTAGTGTAGTAAGACTCTACACAGAATTCCACCACAAAAAAGCCCTCTCCAATCATAGTTAAATTTAGGGGAGCTCTGGTGGCCTAGTGGCAAGGAACTGCAACTACAATCCCAGAGGCGCAAGGTTCGAATCCACCAGATGCTCTGCCGGGGAAGGAGGGACAATCTCCTCCTGTACCAGTCAGATCTGATTTGATGGTACACGCACACAAAAATAATAAAATTAAAAAAAAAAAGAAAAAAGAAATTCAGTCTAGCCTCCTTCCAATGTCAACTAACATCACTGGCACAAGTCACTCTCCAAAATTAAAAATCTCTAAATCTCCTGACTGCCAAGAAAGGGAGCACCTACTTATTCCTAAAAGAGAAGTGCTGTTAACTCAAAAACCCATTTCTAGGTTAAATTCTTCCTTCTCTAAGACCAATAGTAATCATAACCATATTGTTATTATTAATCGCTCCATGTCTCTTTAAGTTCTTACTTCACAGGATCAAGAAGATAACCAACTTAATTCTCCCCTGGCCACTAATCCCAGACCGACTCACTCCAGCCTCTGAACCCCTAAATCTTCACCTCTGTTCAGCAGAAAGTAGCCAAATGAAAGATACATTGACCTGTTTTATCACTAAAAAGGCTGAGTGGGATGTTAATTCTGGATAAGGGCAGCCAAAAAGAATGAAGCATTCAGAATTCAAATGCTGAAGGTCTTGCCTGCTGCTGCTGCTAAGAAGAGCAAGCAGCCTTGCCTGCCTGGCTTAGCTAACAGGATCATAAATCAGAGTGGAATGTCCCTCCCTAAAGACTCTGTTATAAAAATTCTCCCCAATAAGTTCACAGTGTGACTTTCCCATTCTGTATCTCCAGAACAAGGAACTCACCCAGGACCTCCCCCACCTCCCCAACTGCCTTTAATAAAGCTGTATTAAGCTTTTTCTCATTCTCTCTGATTTCTTACGGAAGGGAGGGAGGGAGGGAGGTAGGGAGGTAGGGAAGGAGGAAGGGAAGGAGGGAGGAAGGGAAAGAGGGAAGGAGGGAGGGAGGGAGGAAGAAAGAGAGTAAGAGAAAGTAGGAAAGAAAAGGGAGGCAAAGGAGGGAAGTGAGGGAGCAAAGAGAGGGAGGGAGGGAAGGAAGGAAGGAAGGAGAGAGGGAGAGAGGAGGGGAAGGAAGGAAAGGAGGGAGGGAGGGAGGAAGAAGGAAAGAGAGACAGAGAAACAGAAAGTAGGAAAGAATAAAGGGAGGGAAAGGAGGGAAGTGAGGGAGGAAAGAGGGAGGAAGGGAAGTGAGAGGGAAGAAAAAGGGAGGGAGGGAGGGAGGAAACTAGATAAACAAAAAACATCAGACTTATCACCAGTAAAGAAAAGTCGGGGTCTCCTCCAAAGGGCTGGTGTACAGCTAGTGTACAGTTCAGAATATTCCATCCTTGCCCTCCAACAATGAGGAAGTCTAAGACTTTACTCAACACGCAGGTTTTTCCAGTCAATTGTGAGGAGGGATTGGTCTTCCATGCCCTGTCTCCATCCACACCGCTTCAGCAGCATTTACTGAGGATGCCTTGGTGGCACAGTTGCTGAGCACTTGGCTGCTGACAGAAAGGTCAGTGCCATTCCACAAGAGAAAAGGCCTCGTGATCGGCTTTCTTAACAGAACCAACAGGTCCGCAGAGGGTCTAGTTTGGGATTCAATTAAGGAGTCTGATGGCACGGGGGTTAAGCTCTGGGTTGCTAAACCACAAAATGGTTTGTTTAGCAAAACAAAGACATGGCAGCCAGCTTCAAAGCCTCAGGAGCCCTGCAGGGCAGTGGAAACAACTGAACATCAACACAGCTGTCTCAAAGTCCACAGAGAGGTGAGGCCAGGGGCTGAGGAGGAGAGTGGAACCCTGTGACTGTTGAGGTCTCTGATGTCTGGTAAAACACAGGACCACATCAGAGGCATGGGGTGAAGGCCTATGTGCAGTGTGGTGTTTACAGAAGCCTGGCAGAAGAGCAGTTTCAGCTGGCTGTCCAAGTCCAGCAGCCATTCTGGGGGAAAGAGGTAGTTTTCCCCTGAAAAGGTTTACTAAAATCCCTGCAGACCAGTCCCACTCTGTCCTGCAGGGTCAACATGAGTCAGAATTGACGCAAAAGCAGTAGGGCTTTGGCGTGATGTTTTGGTATTATAATTCACATGCCAGATACCCAGACAGGGGTACAAAGCTGGGCCCATGCAGTGGCACAGCCCAGGCCTGGAGACAGACACCATGGGGCCATAGAGCTGTGGTGAGGGTGCAGGGGTATGTGAGCACAAGAAAGGGAGCACATGAGGAAGAGAGACAGTGTGAAAGTGAGAGGAGCACAGACTTACGATTTGCTTCTGCTTTAAAGGTTTCACAGAGAAGCTGCCATCCATGTGCTGCCAGAAGAGACATGGAAGTTAAGAGGGGGCCTGGGACCTCTCAGCACCCACACAGAGAGACACACAGCAAACACTACACACCCCAGGCACATGCACACAGACAGACAAAGTACACGCAACACACATATACAGGCATGTGATTACAGACACACAGACACAACACAGAACCCCACAGGCACATGTATATAGACAGAGCCTACACAGCACATACATCCACAGGCACGGGTACATGGACACACAGACAGACACAGCAACAGGACACACACATCTACAGGCACGTGCACACTGATACATACAGACACACAGCAAATGTAACATACACATCCACAAGCCTGTGCACACAGACACAGAAAGATAGACAACAAACATACATACCCCCACAGGCACATCACACAGACACATAGCAAACTTAACACATACATCCAAAGGCATATGCACACATACACAGAGACAGATAGGCACATGCACACAGACAGACAGACACAGTAAACACAACAAACACCTACCCGTATGTGGTCAGACACATAGATACAACACAGCTCCCCACAAGCACATGTACATAGACAGACAGAGCCTACACAACACACACATATGGAGGACAGAGACACACAGAGAACAAGAACTCTCACAGTCACATGCATAGAAAGACACCACCTACATAGCACATATATCCACAGGGCCATGTACACACAAATAAGACACAACACACACACATGCACACAGAAACACACAGACAGATACAGCAAACAGGATATACACATCCACAGGCATGTGCACATAGACAGATATGCAAAGACATGCAAACACATATGGACAAGCACAGGAGACTAACACAGCAGATATATGTCCACAGATTCAGCAAAGACACACAGACCAATATATTCATACAGCACATATAGAGACTATGTATATATATGACACAAACACATATGACAGATACAAATACACAAACAGTATCATGCAGACTAAAACAGTAGCACAAATACACATGGCACACAGACACATAATACATATACAAACACACAAAACTCCTACATCCCCCAATATAAACACACCCCAAAAACCCAAAAGGCCAAGTGCTTGGTGACTTTGGACAAATAGCGCATTTCAAATAAAGGTGATATTCAAGCAAGTCCTCCCACACAGACAGTGCACTCTTCTGTGTGGTCACTCCACTTGGGACCCAAAAATGGCCTGTAAACTTCCCACCTCCCAGCAGAGGAATCAGATCAGCAGCCTGCCCACTCTGACCTCAGGACAGCAGACACTGGCACAGGAGGGCCACCAGAACACCACAACCTGGGTGACATGGGGACACATGGCAAAGGGGAGCAGCCTTGAATGTGGACTCTTAGACACTGGATATCCCTGTGTCTGGTGGGAAGCAGGTCCCTGGCTAAAGGTCCAGGCCCATGGTGGCAGGTAAATGAGCCTTCCCTTTAGACTGGCTAGTCTTTTTCTGAAACCTCTAGGGAGTGTCCTCCTGAGGTCATCATTACAGGGAATTGGTCGCCTGCCCTGGCCACTGGCAGAAGGCCTATTTCTCAACTCTGGTCCCCAAGTTTGCATTTCACATACTACCCTACACAGATGCAACCACACTTACTTTTTCAAAGGCCGCCAAGAGCACATGTGCGTGGCCAGTCAGTTCCACCACTGCAGGGGAGAAGAGGGAGTGGTCACGGTGGGAGGGGTGGTCCACTGTGCAACAAAGAGGAGGGGAGCCCACTGCACATGAGGGAGTGAAATTCACTGCACAAGTGGGGAAGGGAGATCGAAGCACAGATGGGGAGGGGAGCCCCTGCAAACATGGGGAGGGGAGATCGATGCACAGGTAGGGGGCGAGCCCACTGCCAGATGGGGAGGGAAGATTGCAAAGATGGGGAAGGGATGCACTGCACAGATGGGGAGAGAGCCCACTGCACAGATGATGGGGAGGGGAACATGCTGCACAGGTGGGAAGGGGACGTGCTGCACAGATGGAGAGTGGAGCACACTGCATAAATGGGGGAGGAGAGCCCCCCTGCACAGTTGGGGAGAAGGGGATCCCACTGCACAGATGATGGGGGGGATCCCACTGCACAGATGTTAGGGAGGGGAGCCCACTGCACAGAAAATGGGGAGGGAAACCCACGGAACAGATGGGAAGGAGGGGAGCCCACTGCACAGATGGGGAGAGTGGTCAGACCAAGTCTGCTCTGAGGGTCAAATGCACAATTCCAACCCACCCAGGTCAAGCTGGGGTCCTGAATAGGAGGGTCACCCTGCAGCTCATGGCGTGGAAAGAAGCACTCCTATAGGGGACCGGGGAAGCAAGGGAGGAGACAAGGCTCACCATCCCCTTCGTCCACCACAGCCTGGATGACCACTGGAAACACACCCCGGTCTAGGTCAAAGTTCAGCTGTGGAAAAAAGCAAGCAAGCATGGTCAGGATGACAGGTCAACCAAGGTGAAGCAAAGGAGCCAGGGAGGTAGAAGGCACAGATCCACCAAGATGGGGGAAGAAGCCCTCTCCCATTTGACCTCATGTTAAATCTACTCCCTTAGCTCACTGAAGTGCTCATGCTCAAGGCTGAGTCCTCCCCACAGTCTGCATGAAAGGGCATAGCCTCCACCAGAAAGAGCTGGACAGACATTTGGCAAAGACAAGGAGAATTTCTTAGGAAAAGCTGCTGTCCACCCCCAAAACGGGGCTGAGGGGCCAGCACAAGTCCTCAGGCTCAGCTTCACCACCCCCAGGGCAGCTGGGAAGGAGGAAATGAAGCTTCTGTCTTGCACCCTGACCCTAGGGATCTCCCCATGTGGGGCACAGGACAGGCTACAAGGGCACTAGAGAAACAGGAGCAAGGCAAAGGCTGAAGGAAGTAACTGGGTGACCGTACTTCACTGGGAAAACAGACATGAGGACACCCGACCCACAACTCACAGAAGACCCCCGAGATGAGCAAGTCCTGACACCAAGCTAAACCAAGCCCACTGCTGTCAAATTGGTTCCAACTCATAGCAACCTTTCCTGTAGGGTTTCCAAAGCTGCAATCTACAGAAGTAGATGGCTTCATCCTTCTCCTGCAGAGGAGCAAATGGGGTTGAACTCTCAACACCTGGCCAGCCTGCTATACATCAAGGCTCCTAGGGACTATTCACAAGCTGGGGCAGGAGGAGTCTACTGAGATCCTGGAAATCAAGTTCTACAACTCAATGTAGCTGTGGTGACAGCTGTACAATCCATATATCTACTGATAAATCAATAAACTTTACATTTCTAATTAGTGAATCTTACAGTACTTATGTGTCAAGAAATGCAATGTGTAGCTAATTGCCTCAATAAACAACTAACTTCCCTGTCATGAGAGTGGACTTATTTGGCTACCATTACAGAACACAACAATCAAAGCCATCAAAGGAGAAAAATGAAGAACAGATTTTCAAATTCTCATGAATGTAGATGTTCTGGAACCAAGGCAACTGGATTAACTCCTGAAACTACGACCTTGAGAAAATCTTCAAAATCTAAACAAAAAATATGCCCTGAAGACTTCTTACAATAACAATAGTTGAGGTTAATTTGTAAAAAAAATTCCTGCCTTAAGCATTCTGGTCTTTTACAATCTATCAACACAGGTTCAAACTGGCAATAGTAACTCAAAAGATTAGGTAGCAACCTTAGGGGGATCAATGCTGAAAAGGAGGGTGAGAATCATACCACTCAAAGAATGTCATCAATGTCACAGAACTGTACCCAGGAAAACTGCTGAACTTGAACATGTGCTGCTGTGAATGTGCTTAACAAGAGACCTAATAATAAGCTTAAAATATACACACACACACACACACACACACGCCTCAATATATTAATAAGCAGAACTGCACATGAAGAAGTTGATGGTGTGTGTTTTCCTGTGTATATCCTCAACAGTGAAATAAATCAAATAAATATAGACACATCCCTCAACAGAGTAGTAAAAAAAAAATCCCAAATTCAGAGCACATACTGTCTGGCCTCCTTACACTGCATCCCTGTGCCGTGTGTGCTGAACACCTCACTGCCACAGAGCACATTCTGACTCAGAGCTGACCAACCCTCCACAAGATATCCAGGACTGTAAATATTCACAAGAGGAGACTGCCCATTCCCTCCCTTCCCTTTGCAGCTGATGGTGGACCTGAACCACCAGACATGTGGCCTTTTAGTTAGCAAAGAATGCTGCGGACTGTTGTTGTTTTTATGTGCCGTCAAGTTGCTTGCGACTCATAGCGACCCTATATACAACAGCCCTAAACCCTGCTCTATCCTATACCAATCACACTGCCTCTGACACACTCATCCCGATTACCCTAGTCACTGAATCAATCCACCTCATAGAGGGTCTTCCTCTCCTGCTCTGTCCCTCCACCATACTAAGCATGTTGTCTCTCTCCAAGGACCTGTCCCTTCTTACAACATGTCCCAAGTATGTCAGACGAAGCCACAGAATCCTTGCCTCCAAGGAGTAGCTTGGTTTAACCCTCTCCAGGATGAATCTGTTTGTTTTCCTGGCAGTCCAGGGTACATTCAATACTCTTCTCCAGCACCACAGCTCAAAGGCATCAATTCTCCTTCTATCCTCCCTAGTCATTGTCCAACTCTCTGAAGCATAACAAGACCATGGCCTGTATCAGGCGCACCTTAGTCTCCAGAGAGACACCGTTGCTCTTGAGTACTTTAGAGAGGTCCCTAACAGCAGACTTTCTCATCACAATATGTTTTTTGACTTCCTGGCTGCTGGTGCCAAGAGTATTGACAATGGAGCCGAGCAAACGGAAGCTGTGAACAATCTCAATCTCTTCGCCATCCATCCTGATGCTGCCAGTTGGTCCAGTGGTGAGAATCTTTTGTCTTCTTGACATTGAGCCTCAGTCCATACTGAAGGCTGTAGTCCTTGACCCTCTGCAGCAAGCATTTCAGGTCCTCTTCAGTTTCAGCAAGCAGAGTTGTGTCATCTGTATAACGCAGATTGTTAATAGATCTTCCACCAATCCTGAGGCCACACTTCTCATAGAGCCCAGCTTCTCGGATAATCTGCTCTGCATACAGGTTGAAAAGGTACGGAGATAGAACACATCCCTGGTGTACACCCTTCCCAATTTTGAACCATGCAGTGTTACCCTGCTCTGTTCTGACAACTGCCTCTTGGTCCAAGTATAGGTTTTGCATTAGCACGATTGAATGTTCTGGGATTCCCTTTCTTCTCAGCCACAGTTTGTTATGATGCACACAGTCAAACGCCTTTGCATAGTCAATGAAACACAGATATACATTCCTCTGGTATTCCCTGCTTTCAGCTAAGATCCATCTAACATTAGCTACAATATCCCTAGTACCACAACCCCTTCTAAACACAGCCTGGACTTCTGGCAGTTCTCTGCTGATGTACTGTTCCTGTCGTTTTTGGATAATTTTCAGTAGAATCTTGCTTGCATGTGAAATCAATGATATTGTTCTATAGTTTCCACACTCAGTTGGGTCACCCTTCTTTGGAATGGGAACAAATACAGATCTCTTCCAGTCAGTTGGCCAACTGGTTGTTCTCCATATTGCTGTGGACTACACCACCACAATTCCTTGTTACTATGACAAAAGAACCCTCCTCAACAGGATCTGCTAAAAAGATTGCTGACCTCCACTTGACAGTCACTCTTTCCAGTCTTTCTCAGGAAGCATTCTGACAGTATCTTCTGAATCCCAGCCTCGGATGACTTGACAGCAGCAGGCTGGATAGGTGGTTTTGCATGTTTTTACTGTCTCTGCACATGAGATTATGCTAGCCTAGGAGGACTCTGCATCGGTGGGCAGACCTGGTGATGGTGGATTCTGTGTGACAACACGACTGTGATCTTCCATGTAGTCTAGCCATCCTATGTGTTGTAAATGCTCATCCCTGTGGTGCTAATGAGGCAAGATCAGATATGGCACTGGGTGATCAGCTATGTGATGTTGGAGTCTCCTCAGCTAGGTGGCTTGTACTGAATGTAGGTGTAGGTAAAGGCAATGCCACAGAGCTTTGTGTTCAATCCTGCATCTGGCTTGTGACCTCTAGACTTGAACCAGAAGTCTGCAGCACTTGCTGACCTAAATTCAGCCTCCTCAGATGCCTCTCTCCTGAGAGCTGCCCAAAGACCTGGGACTTGTGAGCCACTATAAGTATGTGGGGGAGAAAAGAATGACAGAGGAATTCTCGATGTCTTTGAGTTGTGATGCTGGATAAGAAGACTGAATATTCATCCCATGGAAGCCAAAAGAACAAACAAGCCTGTCTTGGAGGCAGTGCGGCCCAGATGGTGATGGTGAAACTTTGTCTAATACATTCTGACCATATTGTCAGGAGGGGCAAGTCCTTGGAAAGGGACACTATTTTGGGAAAGGTGGAGTATCAAAGAAAGGAAAATTCCCAAGAAGATGGATTGACATAGTGATTACATCAACAGACACGAGCATATCAGAGATGGTGAGGATATCACAGGATAGTACATTATTCAGATCTGTTGTTCAGAGGGTTGCTACTTATTGTAGTTGACTTGAGGATACCTAGCAACAGGTGAGCCATTTCTTTGCAATAAATCTCTCTCTACTACACTTAGGGAAGCTCTGGTGGGGTAGTCTATAAAGAATTTTGCTGTCAAATCAAAGTCCCTGCACACTTGTGGTTCAAATTCACCAGCAGCTCCATTGAAAAAGATAAGAAATCTTCCCCTGTGTGATTTACAGCCTTAGAAAGCCAATGGAGGGTCAGCTATGAGGAAGCCCCAACCTTTAACAATAAGACACAAATTAAACTGGCCTCATTTCTCTAAGAACTCGGGCTAATACAAATTTCTTTCACTTGCTTTATGGAGCTTGGCATACAACGTAAAATGAACAATGGTTACTAAGGTACATACAGTAAAAAAAACCAAAACCTCCCATTCAACTACTTCCAGCTCACACTGACCCCATATGCATCTGACAGGCTGTGCCCACTGGGTCTCCAGTGCCTGACTCTGGAAGCTCTATCACCAGGTCTCTTCAAGTACTGAATGAACTCGAATCACCAACCCTGCAGTCAGCTGTCAAGTATGCCAAGCATTTGTGCCACCTGGGGCGCCATGTGTCCACATATGCTGCCATGATAGAAACCAACTAGTCAATCTCCTTGGGTAGAATGAAGGGCACTTCCCATTTCTTGCAATTATTAACAAAGCTGCAGTAATGCTTCCCATACACTGATATGGTGCTGCCCTTGGCGGTGATACCCCCCAATCTCAGACCTGTCAAGTGTACCCCTGGGGCCCCAACAGAGCCTGTACTGCAGGTATGGAGGTCTCTGTTCCTGCCTCCAGCAACATTTGGATCAGCTGTCTGTGCCTCACATGCAGGTCAGCCTAAGTGGGCAGCCATTCCAGGTGCTGAGAATACACAGGCCTCGTTGGGCCTGCTTAGCCTCCAGATGGAAGGAACTCAGAAAAGGGGGAAAGGGCAGCAGGGGCTCGACAGCAGTGTCACCTCATCATCTTTCCACTGGGAGAAGTCAATCTTGAAGGAGGGCAGGGAGAACTGCTGGCCCACTCCTCTCTTGTAATGGACAGTCTCGGACTGCAGGGCAGCACTCCTGGGGCTGTACCTGAAGGCAGCAAAGGAGAAGGGAGAGGTGAGGTTCTGCCAACACATTCACCCCCAGTGCTCAATGGGCCTTTCTGGCCAGTAGTCTCCCAGCACTCCCTCTGATATAGAACCTCCACATGGGAGCCATTCCTTAGGCTTCTTTGGAGACAGGGCAGCACTCTCCCACAACTGTAAGGACACGGCCACTGTGGGTGAGAATGACCAGGGCCACAGTTTGTCCCGAAAGCCCAGCTGCCACTGACTCATCCAGTGGTCATACAGCAAGACTACAATTATACAGCGGTCACATAGCAGGGCCAACGGTCACACAATGGGACTATGATCATACAGTGGGACCAAGTTCACACAATAGTCACAAAGCAGGACCCGTGGTCAGTCACATAGTGGGACTACAGTGCACAGTGAAGAAGGATCCCCAACCTGGACACCCATCCATGCACACACATGCATTCATGTGACACATACATACATTTACACAACATGCACACACTCACATGACAAATGCAAACATGCACAAATATATGGGGAAGCCTAGCTTCCATCGTCCACCAGCACACACAGCAAACCCAAGCCCTCACCTCCTCATGGGCTTGGTAGTGGCTGGTAACAACCCTACACAGAGATGGAGAGAGAGACAGACAGACTGAATGACTGATTGACTCACTCACACGGCCATGCCGTTGAGGAACTCCTCAGTGGCCTGGCAGTAGATAGTGACAGCCACTCGGGCATCAGCATCAAAGGTGAACTCCAGGCTGTAGAGGACCCGGGGCTTCTCATTCTCTTCTGTGGGGCTCTCAACATCATCTTTGTACCTGAGAGAGGTGCAGGGTCACGGATCAAAGACAGAGGGGCTTTCAGAACAACCACCTGGACACACAACCGTACAGTCATCTGAATGAGGCCCAGGGCTCCAGGTTCCCATCCAACCCTGATCCAGAGGAGAGGATAACCTCTTGGTGCAGAGATGCACCAGGCACCTCAAACCTACACTGCTGATGCTAGTCACCTCCTCACCCTGGTGGTATACTGGACACTGCAGCACGTGGGGTACTGAGACAGCACCTGTCTTGAAACAGGAGTTCTAGTTTGGCAGGAGGTCCACTGTCACAATCTCTGACCAGTAGGGAGCACGGTTCAGTGTGGCCACTGACCTCAAGGACTGCTGTGTGTATAGGACTCAGAGCTCCTGGATCAGTACTGGCCTTAGACCATGACCTCAGGGAGGGCAGGAGGACGTAAGATTTGAGACATATCCCCATGTCATCCTTACCTGGCCTGCTGGGGGCTATTCCACCACACCTGGTTCTGAGACTTCTGGACTGGGCAATCTCATGTGGTCACATGAAGGCTGGAAGGGACCTGAGTCCCTTAAACCTATCTCCCAGCCTTGACAAGACCTGCTGTTCTGAATCATTCCTTGGGGTGCAGATAACCTCAGCACTGCAGGACCCTAAGCTGCATCTCTAGCCTCCACCCACCAGCTGCCAGGAGCACTCTGGTCCCAGCCATGTATCCAGATCTCGCTGCTGCCCCCCGCCCCCAACCCGGAGCACAAAGTCCTCCACGAGAGAGCCTGGGCTAGAGCAGAGTTCCACAGCAAGTCTCTTCCCTCCCTGTCCCTGCTGATCCTTTGCTGCCTCCAGCCTCCTGAGGAGGTGACAGAAGAGGAGCAGCAGATGGGCTGCCCATTCCTACACAGCCCTCTTTACCTTATGAGCCGCAGGGAGTCCTTCCGGATGTTCACCAGGCTCCTCAGTGTCTTCACCGGCTCGTGGGGGGCAGGGGTGACATAAGGAAACTAGGAGGGAAACCCACAGAGGCCTGGGTGACTCCCTGGGGTGTGGCAGAGTGACTGTGGAAGGGACCTCAGGCACTGAGGGCTGTGCTATGACCACATGTATACACGTAAAGAAAACAGCTCTGGGACGTAAGTCCAGGGATACGTGAGACAAGACAGACAGGGATGGGCTTAAAGAAAACAGCTCTGGAACGTAAGTCCAGGGATACGTGAGACAAGACAGACAGGGATGGGCTGCACACAACAGGAGCTGGGTCCCCTTGGTCAGCACAGCTCTGGGGCAGGACCTCTTCCCACTGGGCGCTGGGCTCAGCCACGGAACCCCTGGTCCCCCGAAATCCCCTGTTCCATCTCCTGTAGTGCCTAGCTCATCAAGATGGCAAGACGTGCCCATGTCCCCATGACCGGAGAGAGGCTGAGGCACACAGCAGGAGTCCAGAGCAGACAGAGCACCTGGATGGCCAGGGCAAGATGATGACAACTTAACCAAAAGGCTAAGCTTGTCAACCTGGGCTTTCTCCTCCCAAAATGTGGCAGGACAAAAGTTGATGATCCATGACCACAGAGTCAAACACTAACTCAACTGCCACTAAGTCAGAACCAACTCATAGCTGGTGATTCTAAGAACTCTGGGGGTTCTCAGAGACCATAGAAGGAGATGGCCTATTTCCCCTCATGATTACAACTACTGAAAAACTCATGGAACACGGCTGTACTGTGACACCTCTGGGTCACCATGAGTCTAAACAGGCTTAGTGGCAATGGCTTTGCTCTGTGGGTTTGGAGAAACATAGCCAGGGTGCTCCCTAGAAACAACAACAGTAAGATTGTCTCACGCACACACTAATTATGTTGTCAGGGGATACTTGAGAGTCAGCAAAAACAGATGAAGACCTCCAACAAGATGGACTGGCTGCTATATCAACAGTGACCTCACACACACCTGGGACTGCCAGGATGGTGTGTGACCAGGGTGGGTTTTGTAGTTGCCCATGGGGTTGCTGTGGGCATGGGTCTTTGTTGGCACTAACATTCACCCACGACTGGCCCTCCTCTTTGACACATACGTTCTTTTGTTTTTCTTAAAATAAGAACCCATTCCCTCGAGCTTTGCCTGCCCCGAGCTCCTCTGTCCCTGGCAGCCAGAATGCAAGGGTAGTGAACCCCTCGGGAATCCCAGGGAGTGGCTGGATACAACAGTCCCAGAGCTGCATAAGGCAAGGCACAGGTACCGTGGAATTTAAAACAAAAAAAAAGGGGGGGGGGGGGGGGCAATCTTCTCCAGGGTGATTCACTGCCTCCAAAAACCCACTGGAGGATTAGCTATGCATTAACAAAAAAAAAGGGGGGGGGGGAGTAGAATATAATAAAAGTAAGAATCCAAGCTCACCCACAATCTGGGCATGCACTCCCTCACCTCTGCAGCCTAGATATGCTGCTGGGCTCAGAACGGAGATCTGCTCCTTAGTGCCCTACCCTCACAGCCCTGTTGTCACAGTGACCAAAGAACTCATCTACAAATAAGAAAGGTTAATGATTCAAACCCACCAGACACTACAAGGCAGAAAGATAAGGATGTATTCTGCTTCTCTAAAGACTGAAGACTTGAAGATCCTAAAGACTAAAGGCTTGGAGAACCTAAGAAGATCCCCCTTGTCCTACAGAGTCTCTGGGAGTCAGAATGGACTTGATGGCAGCATGTAGCTATTTGCCTCCACAATCCTGGTGGTGCAGTGTGTATAAGCACCCAGCTGCCAGCACATCAGTTGTAGAGAGAGATGGAGTCCTCTAGGGTAACAGTGCTCTGCCCTACCAGGTGGTCAGGGGTTTCTCTGGCTTGTAATTAGCCTGCCTCCCCAGTTCTCTAGCCTCTTGGGGCACCCGACACATGCTCAGCCCAGAGCTCACCAGTTTTAGGGTGACCCAGTGCCTGCACCCTCAATGCTGGAACACAGAGAATGCCAGGCATCTCTGGTATATGGACACCCCTGCCCCTGCTCACCTGGACTGGACGGCTACCCAGGAAGTTCAGATCCGAGTTCTCGCCAAAGAGGTAGCCTTCGGGGTGGGGGGTGTCGAACTTCTCACCGCCCATGAAAAAGTGTGAGGCAAAATAGTTTCCTGTTGGAACAGAAGACAAGAGTTCAGATGGAGACTGATGAGGCCCCTGGAGCCAGGCAGAGGGAGTGCTGGCTGGGAGTAGAGAGGCCCTGCCCTGAGAAGCCCCTGTGTCTAGAACAGTGGAGTGGGAGTTGGCCGGCAAGCCACTCATCTGACCAGCCCTGCCCAACCACCGACCCTGAGCCCAGAGAACAGCCCTTGGTTCTCAGTGGAACTCCTGGCCCCTCCATGGACCTGCTCATCCTTTCTGTGAGCTCAGCCAAGTCTCTAAAGGTCAGGCCAGGGACCCCTCCCAGAGCAGAAGACCTGGAGTCCCAACTCACCCCATGAACTAGAAACCAAGCAACACCAAATACAGCCAGCGAGTGAGCGAGAGAACTTAGTGCCACTTAGTCCCCACATACTCGTCAGTCAGCCAGAAGGCTGTCAGTTCACATCTACTCAGAGGCACCTTGGAAGAAAGGCTTGACAACTGACTTTTGGAAAATCAGGCTTCTTCTGGAGCAGTTGTCCTGCAGCAGGTGGGTTCATCACCAGCTGACATTGGTCAACAGCTACAGGCTATGACAACTCCCACAAACGCTAACTATCAGACCATGTGCACAGACAAGGCCCCCAGGCGCTGGGGGTTGGTGTGAAGTTCCTAATGGAAAGGCTGGCAGTAGAAAGAGGCATCCATCACTTCCAGAAAACGTTACAGTCTGGGGAAACTTATGGGACAGTTCTCCTCTGTCTTAATGTCCACAGAATACAAACTGACCCAGCAGCAGTAGGTATGGATCTGGAGCTTAGACCTAGAACTGTATATAGAAAACATTTAAGCACTAGGTTATCATCTGAAATGATGGAGGTTCAAATCCACCTAAAGGAGCCCCAACAGAAAGGTGCTGCAAAAAGTTTCCAAAACAATCAGAGAACAATTAATTCTGCGCTAGCACACAGAAAAACACCAGAGTTAGGGTCAACTCAATGGAACTGGTTTTTTTAAAGTCTATAGTAAGTTGGGATTTCACATGCAAGCAAGATTCTACTGAAGATTATCCAAAAACGACTAGAACAGCACATCAGCAGAGAACTGCCAGAAGTCCAGGCTGGGTTTAGAAGGAGTTGTGGTACTAGGGATATTGTTGCTGATGTTAGATGGATCTTGGCTGAAAGCAAGGAATACCTGAAGAATGTCTATCTGTGTTTCATTGATTATGCAAAGGCGTTTGACTGTGTGGATCATAACAAACTGTGGCTGACTCTGAGAAGAATGGGAATCTCAGAACATTTAATTGTGCTAATGCAAAACCTTTACTTGGACCAAGAGGCAGTAGTCAGAACAGAGCAGGGTAACACTGCATGGTTCAAAACTGGGAAGGGTGTACGCCAGGGATGCATCCTGTCTCCATACCTTTTCAACATGTATGCAGAGCAGATTATCCGGGAGGCTGGGCTCTATGAGGAGAATTGTGGCATCAGGATTGGTGGAAGATCTATTAACAATCTGCGTTATGCAGATGACACAACCCTGCTTGCTGAAACTGAGGAGGACCTCATGCACTTGCTGCAGAAGGTCAAGGACTGCAGCCTTCAGTATGGACTGAGGCTCAATGTCAAGAAGACAAAGATTCTCACCACTGGACCAATTGGCAGCATCAGGATAGATGGCGAAGAGACTGAGATTGTTCACAGCTTCAGTTTGCTCGGCTCCACAGTCAACACTCTTGGCACCAGCAGCCAGGAAGTCAAAAAACATATTGCAATGGGAAAGTCTGCTGTTAGGGACCTCTCTAAAGTACTCAAGAGCAACGGTGTCTCTCTGGAGACTAAGGTGCGCCTGATACAGGCCATGGTCTTTGCAATCGCTTGTTATGCATCAGAGAGTTGGACAATGACTAGGGAGGACAGAAGAAGAGTTGATGCCTTTGAGCTGTGGTGCTGGAGAAGAGTACTGAATGTACCATGGACTGCCAAGAAAACAAACAGATTCATCCTGGAGAGGATTAAACCAAGCAACTCCTTGGAGGCAAGGATTCTGGGGCTTCGTCTGACATACTTTGGACATGTTGCCAGGAGGGACGGGTCCTTGGAGAGGGACATCATGCTTGGGAGGGTGGAGGGACAGTGCAGGAGGGGAAGACCTTCTATGAGATGGATTGATTCGGTGACTGGGGTAATCGGGATGGGTGTGTCGGAGGCAGTGCGGTTGGCGCAAGATAGAGCAGGGTTTAGGGCTGTTGTGCATAGGATCACTATGAGTCGCAAATGACTCAACGGCACATAGCAACAACAACAACAACAGTAAGTTGGTGCTTGATGCTTCAAATACATTCCAACTCACAGTAACCCAACAAAACAAAACCTTGTCCAGTTCTATGCCATCCTCCAATTTTTACTATTTTTAAACCCATTGCTGCAGCTACTGCTGTCACTCCTTCTTGCTGAAGCTGTCATGGACTGAAGTGTCCTCACACTTACGAGTTGGCAATGAGTTTTGGTCTGTACATTATGGTGAGATGGCATCTGCCATGAAAGCTAACGTCATCGAGTTACAAAAGTACACACAAGAACTGTCCACGATGTGATCCCCTGCAAACAGGAGGAATCCAGTCTGGGAGAAGGGGAGGGAGTCTGGAAGTGGGAGTGTACAGTGCCACTAGGTCAGCCAGGACGTGCCTAGCATTCTCTGGAAAACTGCCCAACCCAGTGCAAACCACCACCGGACAGGGGTCAGGGCTTGGTTCCACCTGGCCTCCAGCCACCAAATCAGCGGATCAGAACTCATGGGATCAGAACTGAAAAGTATCTGGGAGATCCCTGTCACTGTGGATTTCCACTGGGGAAACTGAGGCTCTCAAGAGGATGCCACAGGTTCAAGGCCCCAGAGGAAATGACAGGTGGGGCTGGGTCAGCTTGGGACCAAAATTGCCAGCCCAGGGCTTGAGCATCACCCTCCCACCCTCTGAGGACCAGCAGACCAAGGGCCCCTCACCATGGCTCAGACATCATGTCTAGAAGGAGAACTGCTTTTCTTTTCAAGTACAAAACTCAAGCTTCTTCTAAAAAGCTAAACCCAAACCGCTGACACCGTGTGGATTCTGCCTCACAGTGCTCTGCAGAGGACAGAGAAGTCTGTCAGGGTTCCTGGTTGCACATCCCACCATCTCCCAGAGCAAGAGGGGGCTTAGAACTACTGACCTTTTAGTTAGCAGTTGAATACTTAACCATTTGACTATCAAGGGTTCTTAATATGAAGTCTAATTGGTAACGCTTTTCTCCATCATCTCAGTGGAAGGGCAAGTTGTCAACAAAATTCTTTTCTAAACCAATCTACTTGTTGCCTGTCAATCGCAAAACCAAGTGACCCTGTTGTGTCCTGTGGAGTCAGCACTGACTCACTGCTGACCCTCTAGTGGGTTTTTTTTTTAATTTTTTTATTTTATTTTATTATTTTTGTGTGCGTGTACCGTCAAATCAGATCTGACTGGTACAGGAGGAGATTGCCCCTCCTTCCCCGGCAGAGCATCTGGTGGATTCGAACCGTGCACCTCTGGGATTGTAGTTGCAGCTTCTTGCCACTAGGCCAAAAGAGCTCCCTATCCAGTGGGTTTTCATAAGCAGTCATACGCATGGGAAGGGTCTACCTGTCTTTCTTCTGTGGAGCAGTGGGTGGATTCGAACCATATGTCTTTAATTTGGCAAGGGCAGTTTACTAAGGAGCCCTGTAGGTCTGAGTAAGCTGCCCTATGGGGTTTCCAAGGCTATAAATCCTCGGAAAAGCTCATCTTTCTCCCTTGGAGCAGCTGATGGATATGAACCACTGACCTTCAGCTTGTTCCACCCTCTTAACCACTGTGATGCCAGGGAAGGACACAGCTAAGCTGAGCTGTGACATGAGAATAAGCAGTGAGCAAGAGGCATGGGGTTACACAGTGGGGACTGCAATACACTATAAAACAGAATGTGCGTGAACGGCTGAATGGGAAAAACAATGTGCTCTGTAAACCTGCACTCAAATCATCATTTAAAAAAATAACAAACAGTAGCAAAGAAGCTGCACTACAATCCCAGAGATACGCAGTGCCTTGCCACTCAGTGCTAACCTGTGGTCACTACCCATCAGATGCCAACAAAACTTACCACCACCACTACCACCCCCGCTGAGGGGTGAGAATAGAAACTGCCTCCACACACAGCCAAGTGTCCTCCCAGAGAGAACACAGACCTCATCCTCAGCTAGAATCACCAGGAGAAGCATTGGATCAGTAATAGATCAAAGCACAGAAACCAACACTTTTTTATGAACAACTGATTTTCCCTTTAACTTTTTATTGTGAATTGGGTAACAGTCAACTAATTTTGGACAAAGGCCCGAAGGTAACTGATGGGGAGAAGGGAAGTTTCAACAAACTCAACTTAGAGACTCAAACTCAGACCATACAACACACACAAATGAAATAACTCAACCAAAATCAAAATAACTCAAATCTTGTCATGGTCAAGTCAGAGCCAACTCAGAACTGACCATCTGTCAAGTTCCTGAAGAGGTTGTAAATAGCACAGAAGGAGATTATCCACCTTTCTTCTGAGGAGCAAAAGGTGGGTCCAAACTACCAAAGAGGTGCTACCTTCGGGTTTGGAGTGCAACTCTACATGGACTAGGCTGCCAAAGCTCCCTATAAACATCAATGAAAAGAAAAATCACCAAGAAGAAAACCCCTAGGCCATCGTTCGGATCATGTACAAGGAAAAGATATCTCAGATGGGACTCTAAAAGTATGATCCATAAAAGAAAAGAATAAATGGGGCTTCAATTTGTCAAAATTCAACCCAATGACAGACAATAAGGTAAAAGAACAGCTGGATGGTGCAGTCTGGTTGGGCTGCTAACTGGACTGCCAGTTTGAATCCTGGGAATGCCGAAAGTTTCCCATAGAGATGTGGAGGCTCAGAAAACTGACAGGGGGCTGCAGGAGGGGTAGGGGTGGGGGGGAGGGAGTATGCTGCTGTTAAGAGTAAAAGCAAGAACAATGAATGAGTGGAAGCCCAAAATCTCTGTAAATGTTTATGAAAATTAATAAAATATAATTATAGAAAAAAAAAGAGTAAAAGCAAGAAATATAAGAAGAGGGAAAGTGCTGGAATATGCATGGAATGACATGAATCAAGATGTGTATGAATAAAAACATTTCTATTCTGTTGAACAGAAGGTAAATTTACTCTCAAACCTTAACCTCCACACTATGAGACCAGAAGGACGAGATGGACCACTCTCAGGGAGATCACAGTACAGAGTCCCAGACAGAATGGAAGAACAAAACAAGATGCATAATCAATTCCTGGTCTGATGCAAGAAGGGTAAGGCTCCAGAGACTGGCCCTTAGCCCACTTTCAGCCTGGAATGAACTCATCCATGTCACTCATCTTTTGACCTAGACTAGAAAGGTCTTCTAATTTCTTCGCACAACCTGGTGATCACATCCAGAGCCACATTTGTTTAATGAAATATGCCTAATGGTATTCTATGAATTCCTGGGGTCTTGTTTTTTGCCAATTCGTTCAGAGCAGCTTGAACTTCCTCCATCACCATTGCCTCTTGAGCATATGTAGTTTCATGAAAGTCTTGTGTGTCAGGCAATTGTTTTGGTACAGTTAACTGTATCGAGCAATATCACTGATATCAAACACTAGCAAATTCTTGCTGTAGATTATCCAGAAAAGACTGGAACAAGTACACTGACAGAGAAGCTGACACTAGAGACATTACTGCCAATGTCAGATGGATCTTGGAAGAAAGCAAAGAGTACCATAGGAATGTCTATCTGCATTTCATTGACTATGCAAAGGCATCTGTGTGGATCACAACAAATTGTGGCAAATCTCAAGGAAAATGAGAATTCCAGAACACTTGACTGTGCTTAAGTGAAATCTATACTTAGACAAGGAAGCAGTCCTCAGGAAAGAGCAGGGAAACACCGCAGGTTTCAAAATCAGGAAAGAAGTGCATCAGGAATGCATCCTGTCTCCATACCTTTTCAATCTAAATGCAGAACAGAAGCAGGGCTTTATGAGAAGAAATGTGGCATGATTCATCAACAACCTACGTTATGCAGATGATACAACCTTGCTTGCTGAAACTGAAGGGGACCTGAAGTGTTTGCTGCAGAAGGTCAAGGACTGATGAACTGAAGCTCAACATCAAGACAAAGATTCTCACCAATTGGCAGCACCATGATAGATGGAGAATAGATTGAGGTTGTTAACAAGTTCAGCTTGCTCGACTCCACAATCAACACTCTTAGCACCCGCAGTCAGGAAATCAAAAAACAAATTGCATTAGGAAAATCTGCTGTCTGGGGACCTCTCCAGAGTACTGAAAGGCAACTATGTTAGCCCAAAGACTAAGGCCTAATCCAGGCCATGGTCTTCACAATTACTTTTTATACATCAGAAAGTTGGACAATGACTAAGGATGATAAAAGAAGAATGTCTGACTTCGAACTGTGGTGCTGAAGAAGAGTCTTGAACATACTATAGACTGTCAAGAAAACAACCATGTTTTAGAGATGGTGAAGCCAAGTTTCTCCTTGGAGGCTAGGATTTTGAAGCTCCATCTCACATACTTTAGGCATGTGGCCAGGAGAGACAGGTCCTTGGAAAAGGACATCATGCTTGGAAGGGTGGAGGGACAACGCAGGAGAGAAAGACTCCAGATGAGATGGACTGATGCAGTTAACTGGGGCAATGGGAATTGGTGTGTCAGAATCAGTGAGACTGGCTTAGGGTAGGGTTTAGAGCTGCTGTATAGGTCGCAGGCAACTCAATGGCACATAAAAACTATTTACTCCTTCCATCTTCTTTTGATGCTTCCTGGGTCATTCAATATTCTGTCCATAGCATTGTTAAATACTGCAGCTCAAGGCTTGAATTTGTTCTTCAGTTCCTTCAGCTCAAGAAACGCCAAGTGAGGTCTTCTCTTTTGATTCTTCTGATCGTAGCTCTTTGTACTTCTCATTATAATACTCTGCCTTGTCTTCCCAAGTTGTCCTTTGAAATCTTCTGCTCAGCTTCTTTAACTTCTCCCTTTGCTTTGGCTTCTCAGAGTGTAATAGTCAGAATCTCTGCTGACACCATCTTCATCTTTTCTTCCTCCTCTGTCTTTATAATGACCTCCCACACTTCATCTGGTCTTTGTTCATTAGTGTTCAAGGTCTTAAGCCTATTCCTGAGACAGTTTTTAAATTCAAATGGGACAGACTCAAGGTCAAATTTTGGTTCTTGTGGATTTGTTTTAATTTTCTTCAGCTTCAGTTTGAACTTGCATATGAGTAGCTGATTATCAGTTCAACAAATCAGTGCCTGGCCTAGTTTCTACAGCTGATACTGAACGTCTCCAACAATTCTTTCTCTAGATATAATCAATCTGATTCCTGTTTAAATCACCAGGTAAAGCCCAAGTGTATAGTTGCTGCTTGGGTTTCTTCTATTTGCAATGAATAAATCATTGATTGTACAAAATTCTATCATTCTCTCTCCAGCTTCATTTCTGTCACCAAGCCTCTTTCTGATTTTTGCATTCCAGTCACTCATTATTAATAATTCATCCTGGTTGCACTGCAAAAGTTGGTAGAAATCATCTATTTCCTCCTCTTTGGCTCTGGTTTTTGGTGCATGTATTTGAGTAATAGTAGTATTAACAGGTCTTCCTTGTATGTGGATGGATAGTATCTTGTAACTCCCAGCATTGTATTTCAAGATGGATCTATATCCCTAGCTCTAAGAGAAATACAAATCAAAACAACTATGAGATATAATCTCACCCCAGTAACAACAGCAAAATTCAACAGAGCAGCAAACAACAAATGCTGGTGAAGTTGTGGAGAAACTGGAACCCTTATTCACTATTGGTCAAAGTGTAAAATGATGCAACCACTATGGAAGGCAGGTATGGTGTTTTCTCAAAAAGTTGCAAATAGAAATACCATTGGATCCCCTCCCCCCCCCAAAAAAGAAATACCATTTGACCCAGCAATTCCACTACTGGGAATATACCCTCAAGAAACCAGAACTACCAGCCAACCAGATATATATGCACACCTATGTTTATTGCTGCTCTGTTCACAACAGCAAAGAGTTGGAAACAACCTAAGTGCCCATCAACAAACTAATGGATAGAGAAGCTGTGGTAAATTCACACAATGGAATACTATGCTGCACTGAAAAACAAGGAACTCATGAACTATTATATAAGATGGGTGACCCTGGAGGACATTAAGCTTAGTGAAATATCTCAGTCATAAAAGGACAAATACAGCATATTGCCACTTTTGTAAAACGGGACCAACACCGGGGCGGGGGGGACCCTAAGAAAAAATGGGATAAATAATATATACTGCATTGTAACAGATGAGGGAGAGAACTGTTTAAAAGGAATATATGATTAAATATTATTTTCATGACAAAATTCCAGAAAAAGAAATGCACAGTAAAGTGGACTGTGGACTTGGGGGAGCAGGGGATTGTCTAACAATGAAAGAATTTTTTTTCCTTTTCAAAGAGAAAAGCTAACTTGGGGGGGAGGGGTGGGCAGTAAGGAAAATGTAACAATCAATGAATGAGCAAAAATATAAATAAGAATATGTTGTTGTTATGTGCCGTCAAGTCGCTTGCAACTCATAGCGACCCTATGTACAACAGCTCTAAACTCTGCTCTGTCCTGTGCCAATCTCATTGTCTCCAACACACTCATCCCGACTGCCCTAGTCACCAAATCAATCCACCTTCCAGTGGGCCTTCCCCTTCTGCGCCTGCCCTCCACCCTCCCAAGCATGATGTCCCTCCCCAAGGATATACTGTAAAAAAATAACATATTTTTAAAAAAAGTAAAAAAAAAAGGATCTAGAAATGGCCTTTTCACCTTGATCCAATAAGTCTAGAGGACACCTACCTGACCAACTAACTGGAAAAGATTCATATTTATTCCTATTTAAAAAAAAAGGGTGATCCAACAAAGTATGAAAATTATAAACAATACCACATGCAACACCTATGTTTATTGCTGCATTGTTCACAATAGCAGAGATGGAAACAACCCAAGTGCCCACCACAGATGAATGGAAAGAGAATGGTATAGTCACAAGATGGAATACTACGCAGCACTAAAAAACAAGAAACTCATAAAATATATAAAATGGGTGATCCTGGAGGACATTATGCTTAGTGAAATATCTCAGTCACAAATACTGCATAATGCACCACTATACAACAGACTGATTTGGGAGTTAAAGAAAAATAAGAAAAGATGAGATAAATAACGAACACTGCAATGAAATAAATGAGGGGAAGAACTGTTTAAAAGAAATATAAGATTAGGTATTATTTGCACAGCAATAGTACAGAATAAGAGGTGCATAGCAAAGTGGAACTGGGAAGCAGGGGGAGGGAGGGAAAAATGAAACAATGAAAAAATATTTTTAAGTAGAAAACTGGGGGGTGGGTAGGGAGGAAAGTGTGCAACAGTGAATGAATGGAAATCCAAATTATCTGTAAACTTTTGTACTATTAATAGAAAATTTAAAAAAAAACACAATCTCACATGGAAGCAAAATCCTGCAGTCGATTATCCAAAAACTACCGGAACAGTACATTGACATAGAACTGCCATAAGTGCAAGGTGGGTTTAGAAGAGGCTTTGACACTGGGGACACCATAGCCAATGTCAGTCAAATGGATCTTGGTTGAAAGCAGAGAGCACCAGAGGATTGTCTGTGTTTCATTGATTATGTAAAGACATTTGACTGTGTGGATCACAACAAATGGCTAACCTTAAGAAGAACTGGAATCCTAAAACAACTGTGCTCATTCAAAACCTATACTTGGACCAGAAAGTAGTCATAAGAACAGAGCAAGGAAACACTGCATCAGGGATACATCCTGTTTCCACATCTTTTCAATCTATAGCAGAACAGATCATTCAAGAGGCATCAGGATTGAAGGAAGACTCATCAACAACCTGTGTTATGCAGATGACACAACTGTGCATGCCAAAACTGCGGAGGACCTCAAAAGTCTGCTGCAGACAGTCAAGGACTGAAGTCTTCAATATGGACTGAAGCTCAACATCAAGAAACGAAGATTCTCACCACTGAGTCTATTGGAGCACCATGATAGATGGAGAAGGGATTAAGATTGTTAACAATTTCAGTTTGCTCAGTTCCACATTCAACATTGTTGGTACCAGTAGTCAGGAAATCAAAAGACTAATTGCATTAGGAAAATCTGCTATCAGGGACATGCAACAATCTGCATTCAGGGTCATGCAAAAATGTCAGTCTAGAGACTAAGATGTGCCTCACCCAGGCTATAGTCATTCTAATTACTTGTGAAGAGAGCAGGAAAATGAGTAAGGATAACAGAAAAAGAATAGATGTCTTTGAGCTGTGATGTTGAAGAGTATTGATCACACAATGGACTGCTAAGAAAACAAACAGGTCTGTCCTGGAAAGAGTGAAATCAAGCTCCTTCTTGGAGACAAAGATCTTGAAGCTCCATCTCACATACTCTAGGCATGTTGCCTGAAAGCTCTTTAACAAAGTTCTTCACCTCAATCTCAATGTTACTTTTGTGCATGTGGAAAACTCCTATAGTCACTGTTGTTGTTAGGTGCTGTCAACAACTCACAGCAACCCCAGGAACAATAGCTGGAAATCGTGCCCTATCCTGTGCCATCTTCACAATCACCACCTGCTCAAATCCTCTTTCAATTACTGTGTCAATCGACATTTTTGAGAATCTTCTTCACTGACCTTCTCCAAGGACTAGGCCCTCCTGACAACATCCCCAAAATATGTGAAATGAAGTATTTCATTTTTCCATCTTTGCTTCTAAGGAGCACCGTGGTTACATTTCCTCAAAGACAAGATTTCTGTGTTCATTTGGCAACCCACAGTATATTTAATACTTTTCAACACCACCTCAATTCAAAGGCACCAATTCTGCTTAATTTTTAAGTTGACATCCTTGCACTTCAGCACTTTAAAAGAATCCACTGACAGGATTTTCCTAATGTCTTTTGATTTCTTGACTGTTGCAACTATGGGTATTGATTGTGAATCCTGGTAAAATGAAATTACTGGCAACTTCAATCTTTTCTCAATTTAACATGATGCTGCTTTTTGGTGTAAATGTAATCTATGTAATTTCTGTGGACATATTAATTTTTCTGCAAAATATTAATTTAGGAATGTTAAAAAATGTTAAAAATGACGAGTTAGGAACGCACGCCGTCACCCGCCATGGGAACGCACGCCGCCGCCCGCCAGGCCGGGGGAACGACGCCGCCAGACCGGGAACGCAGACCGGGAACGCCGCCGCCAGCCGGGGGAACGCACCCGCCGTCAGCTGGTGGGAACGCACGCCAGACCGGGGGAACGCCGCCGCCAGACCGGGGAACGCCGCGAGAGGGACCCGGAAGAGACCCGGGGAGAGCAGCAGCCAGCCACCTGCCGTGGAACTCCAGAGGAGCAAAGACTGCCGGACACTGTGGGACCCCCCTGCAGCCCACACCTGTGTGACCCTTAGCACACAGGGTGCTG
>NW_006399959.1:747399-748402 GCF_000299155.1 Elephantulus edwardii
AAAAATGTTAAAATTAAAAAATGTTAAAAATTAATTTAGGGATGTTAAAAAAATTAATTTAGGAATGTTAAATCCAAATTATCCTTCATGGGCATGATAAACCTCCACTTGGTCCAAGCTGTCTAAGCTCAGGAAATTACTGAGAACTTTTCTGGATTAATTTTATCATAGAGCTTCAAGACATAACACATTCCTGGATCCCCTTTAACAGCAACAGGCGTGCACCACTATACTGACAGCACAGCTGTATGACTCTCCCAGGAAACACTATCCACTAAGATCCCTTCTGAGCCCTGGTTGCATGGTGGTTAAAAGATTTAGTAGCAAACCAAAAGGTCATCAACTGCTTTCCAGAATAAAGGTCAGACAGCCCATGGTGAGAGCATGGAGACCCCACAGGGCAGCACTACTCTGTCCCCCTCACCTCAAGGAGTCACAACAGACTGCTGCCAATGGATTTGGTTTGGAGACTAGCGGCTGCTGAAGGAGTCCTAGTCGCACAATGTTTAAGTGCTTGGCTACTAATGGAAAGGCCAGCAGTCTAAACCCACTAGTTGCCATGTGGGGGACACATCGGGCAGTCTGCATCTGTGAACAGTACAAGACCTCTGTGGGATTATGAGGAAAGACAACTCCACAGCAGTGTGGTGGATCTGGGTTTAGGTCATGTCTATTTCTCACTGCCAATCCCTGACTGTATGGCATTTTTCCAGGGGATATGGAAGACAGCATCCTCCAGCCCTTCAGTAGATTCTGATTCATGGTAACCCTCCATCAGAACTCCCTTTCTAGCAGCACAACGTATGATGCCAGGACAGACAGACAATGAGTCAGCTAGGTGGCCAGAAATGCAGAGAGCAGACTGGAAAGAGGACAGCCCTAGAAAAAAATATCCATCACTGGCAGCACCATGGAGATGTCCAATGAGTGCCATTCTGCTGCCAGTTCTGTTTGATCAGAAGTGGCTGGTTAGATTCTTTTTTTTTTTCTATAATTATATTTT
>NW_006399959.1:750344-758796 GCF_000299155.1 Elephantulus edwardii
ATCTCGTTGAAGAATGGGATTGGTATTTGTATTGGGATTGCATTAAATGTGTAAATTGCTTTTGGTAGTATTGCCATTTTCACAACATTGAGTCTTCCTGTCCATGAGCAAGGGATATTCTTCCAAGAAGTGGCTGGTTAGATTCTGAACCCAAATTCAGGCTCAGTTGGAAAGAGTATTGTGATTAATCTGCCAAAAAGTGGTGATGCATTCGCCTGCATTCATCATTCTGTTCAAGCTCCCAGGTAGAAGGACATTAAGCTTACTCTGGTCTTAGGTGATAACCCAAAGCAAAGCCACTGCCAACTGAGTATATTTTGACTCTCAGTGACCCTGCAGTCCTGCCCTGTCAAGTTTTGAGCCTATAAATCGTTATGAAAGCAAACTGTCCAACTTCATTCCATGAGCAGCTGGTAGAGGCCTCCAACTCAAAACTCCAATTTTTCAGTTTGCCAGCCCAACACTCAACCCACCACAGTCCTTACCTAAGGCACACACAGTTGTTGGTGTTGTCAGGGGCTAGCGAGTTGCCTACGAGTCACAGTGCCTCTACAAACCACAGATCTGCACCTTGCCCTAACCAGCGCCATCCTCATCATTTTTAATACGTTCGAGCCCATTGTTACTGCCACTGTGTCAATCTATCCTGTTAGAGGGTCTTCTCCTCTTTACTGACCCTATAGTTTTCACAGCATTGATACCTCTTTCATGCTGAAATGAAGACTGAAGCTGTCAAAGGCTTCATTTTATTGCTGATCCACAGTCAACACCCATGGTAGCAGCAGTCAGGAGACCAAGAACTGGTTCCTCCTTAAACTATGTTCAAACTAAGTGAGTCCAAGTGTCACCATCATCACCTCTAAGGAATCTGGATGCACTTTCTGGAATATACTTTTTGTTTTCTTGCCAGTCCATAGGATAGTCAGTACTATTCTCTGGCACCACAATTCAAAGGCATTGATTCTTCTTCAATCTTCCTTATTCATGAAAGCCCAACTTTCAGATGCAGAGGAAGCAACTGAAAATACCATGTACACACCCACAAAACCCCCCAACCAGACTACTGCCATCAAGTCAACTCAGATTCAAAGCAATCTACCCAATAAGGTTTTCCAGGCTGTAAGTCCTCATAGAACCAGACCACGTCATCTTTCTTTTGGGGACAGGCTGTTGTTGGAAGGTGCCATCGAGTAAACTATCACTCATAGCAACCCTATGAACATGTTCTGAACCTTGCCCTACCCTGTGCCATCCTCATCATCTCCACCATACTAGAGTTCATTGTTATAGTCAAACACTAAGGAGCATCCTGGCCACACTTTCTCTAAGATATACTTGTTAGTTCTTTTGGAGTGCATGGAATAGTCAGTACTCTTCTCCAGTACCACTCAAATGAATTCTTCTATCATCCTTTTTTCATTATCCAAAATTCAGTTGCAAAGCAAATAGCTGAAAAGACTATGGCTAGAATCAGCTGCATCCTGGTCTTTAAGTTGACATTACCGCTCATTTACTTCCCTGGAGAGGTCCATGAGAGTAGATTTTCCCAATGCAACACGTCTTTCAATTTATTGGCTGCTAGAGAGCAGCCCTGTTGTTGTTGCTATGTGCTCACTGTGTCAACAACTGCAACTCCTAGCACCCTATGAATAACAAATCTGAACCAGGCCCCATCTTGTGTCATCTGCATTATCTCCAATATGCATGAGTCCACTGTTACAGTCACGTCAACCTATCCTGTTGAGGGTCTTCAGCTACTGCATTCAAAATGTCCATCTTCTGGTTAGCAGTCCAATGCTTAATCCACTTTGCCACCAAAGTTTCTGGTGATGAAATCACCATATATCTTATATCTTTTTCAAAAGTCTGCCATGCCAGTGCTAACTGCTACCAGGATCAAGCAGCTGACTCTTATTAAGCAAGTACTGCAGCTAATTTTGGGGGAAGGTACCCTGTGTTTGGCATGTCAGGATAATAATTTTGTTAGAATCTATCAGCTGCTCTGCAAGGGAGAACGTGAAGTCTCCTCCTATAAAGATTTATAGCCTTGGAGACCTATCTTGTAGAGGGTCACTATGAACTAAAATAAACTTGGTGGCAGGGGGATTTGATTATATATCAAGCACTGTTCTGTATAATGCTCAGTTTATGAACCCATTTTACAGATTAGGAGCACTGTAGCCCAGGAGGTTAATTAACTTGCCCAAGCTGTTCGGTCAAAGATAGGTTAGATAGACACCTCAGACAAAGAGCTATGATATGAAACAACCACCTCATCAGGTTAAGGGTATGAGCCTACAGTGTCACCAGGGGGGGTCCCCTAGCTGCCTACCAGGCCTACTGCTGGGCCTAGCAGGAAGGTCAGATGGAAACCTCCTATCTGGCAAGAAGTAATCAGTGTTCTAATGTGATCTCCCTCCCACCACCCCACAACTGTGCGGGTCCCCATTCTTTTAACCTGTAATTCCCCATCTTCAACTATCTATATAGTCTGAGCACAATATTTCTCAAACATAAGCAGACATCAGGCTTGCCTGGAGAAACTGGAACCCTGATTCACTGTTGGTGGGAGTGTAAAATGGTGCAACCCCTGTGGAAAGCAGTATGGCGCTTTCTCAAAAAGTTGCAAATAGAGATACCATTTGACCCAGCAATTCCACTACTGGGAATATACCCTGAAGAGACCATAGCTGACATCCAAGCAGATCTATGCACACCCATGTTTATTGCAGCTTTGTTCACAATAGCAAGGAGTTGGAAACAACCTAAGTGCCCATCAACAAATGAATGGCTAGAGAAGCTGTGGTATATTCGCACAATGGAATACTATGCTGCATTAAAAAACAAGGAACTCATGCAATATTATTCAAAATGGTTGACTCTGGAGAACATTATGCTGAGTGAAATATCCCAGTCACAAAAGGACAAATATTACATGATGCCACTGTTGTAGAATGGGACTGTCCTTGGGGTTGGGGAGAGACTGAGTAAGATGGGTTCAATAATGTATACTGCACTGAAACAGAGGAGGGAGAGAACCGTCTAAAAGAGAGATGTAACTGGGTATTTCTGTCATCACAGGAGACTAGAGCGAGGGCTGCATGGTGGAGGGGACCTGGGGGAGTGTTTGTAAAACAATGAAAGAATCTTTTCTTTTACTTTTCCATAATTTTTGGACTCATGTACTTATAACTTGTTAGTCAAATTTGTGTCTTCTAGGTTGCAACACCCCCATGATACATCTTGAAGGATATGTACATGTACAGCCAAGCACAATCAATAAGAGTGCATCTGAATTCCAAAATCAATCTCCATAATAGTCTATGTGTTTCCTACTGCCAAAGGGGCCCTTTAGAGTAGTGAGAGAAGATCTTCACCCTGAAACCCACAGCGTCCCTTTTCAGCAGGAAGTAGCTAAGAGAATACGCCGTCCCCTTTTCCTTATGACTCAGGGTGAAGTCTCTCTCAGGGAGGAGTGATAGGGAATGGCAAAGGATACACTGACAAAGAAGATTAATCAGAACTGGCTTTGACAAGCACTGTGGCATTTGGACAAGAACAAACTGGGAGGAGGGTAGAGAGAATAGTGCAACAATGAATGAGTGGAAGCCCAAAATCTCTGTAAATGTTTATGAAAATTAATAAAATATAATTATAGAAAGAAAAAAAAAAATGAAAGTTCCCAGTCCTGGTGAAAGGCTGACAGTTCAAATCCACCAAAAGGGGAATTTCCTTGGAAGAGGTGTATGAAAGACTGAAAATAAATTAATAAAAGTAAACTCACTGCCACTGAGTTGATTTTGAGTCACAGTAGCCATAGGATGGAACAGGAATGCCCCATAAGATTGCCAAAGAGTCCTGGGCAGTGTGGTCATGTTTAGGCATCAAAAGGTTGGCAGTTCAAATCCCACAGGACTCCCCTGAAGTAAGATGACAGGTTGTCCCTGCTAAGATTTACAGCACGTGAAACCCACTGAAGGGTCTCCACGATCCAAAACCATTACAAAGGTAATGCTATACAAAAAAAAATGCTATTACAAAGGTAATTACTATAGTAATGCTGGGCTGCTATTTGAAACAACAGCAGTTCAAATCCAGCAGCCACAATGAGAAAGAAAGATGAGGCAGCGAATATTTACAGTCTTGGATTTACAAGATTTATTTTATAAGATTTACAGTCTTTTTTCTTGGTTAATAACAAATTGCTAAAACCCTAGGGAGAAGTTCTATTCTGCACAAACAGGGTCACCATGAGTCACATGAGGGGTCATCCCATGAAGCCAAGATCCGAGACTCTCCACTGTAATACCCACACTCACACGAGTCCCTTCTCTTCTTTCCACCTTGAACAACCAAGACTGACTCAGCTGAACTCAGCTGGTTCAGTCAGGCCACACTTATCCACAGAAACAGAACAAGACTACCTGAGGCCCAGGAGGAGGACACCTGGTCCCAGGTGAGCAGATGAGATCTACGGAAAAACACTTCCACCTCTGAAATATAGCTGGAGTAAATCTGGAAAAGTTCCCTCCCACCATGGTTTAGTTCTAGTGTGGGTACTGGTCCTCTCCTCTGTGCAAGGACCACGCCCCCCACTCCGATCCCCTGCCAGCACCAATGACCTCCAAGTAGTTTCTGACCCTGCCCACCTAGGATGGAGGTGCACTGTTCACTGGCCCAGAACTCACCCCCAGTCAGCAGAAAACGCGAGACCACGATGGCGATGATGTCAGCCTTTCGGAAAACTGGCACTTCACAAGGGCTAGGGAAAGGCCAGGCCTTCACCGTGTGATGCCAGACCCTCACCTCGCCCCCGGGAGTCTGGATCACGCAGTAGAGGTGGGGTGGGGAAGTAATTGAGCCAACATCATTCGGACAGGAAGTGGCAGCACCGCTGTGACCTCAGACCCAAGGCCAAGGCCCACAACAGCGGGCAATCTGGCGGACCTGCGCCCAAACCCCTAGAGCGCCTAGGCTCCAAATCGAGGAGCTGAGAAGCAAGTGCTTCGAGGCAGGAGCATCATCGGTGCCTGGTACAGGTCCCCACACCCTCCACGGGGTACACCGCTGTCCCGCCACCAGGCCTGCGTTCCAAAGCGCTCACCTGACTTCGGGGGGAAGCGGTAGGCCGAGTTAGCCTGAATGTCGATGTCCTCCACACCCGCGATGCGGCGGCTCAGAATGGAGCCCATAGTGCTCGCGCGGCCGGGCTGGGACGGGGTCGGCAGATCCTCACGCGGACATGGCCCACAGGAGGCCACACAAGAATCACCACAAATCGCAGCGGAGCCTCAGCTTCCAAAACCCCACCCCCGGATAGGCCTCCGCCTCCCGGACCCAGGGCATCTCGGGAAATGGAGTCCGGGTGCCTACGAGAGTGCAGAACCGTGTCATTGAGGAGTCGGGGAACAGCATGTGCAGACTACATTTCCCAGGATAATGTTCACCTTGCCCTGCTTTGTTGGTGGTAAGCGCCGCGGGACAAACCAAATGGACCCAAATCCACAGGGAGGAAGGATCAGCCACTCTGCAAAGTGCCCTTCCCTCATGCCACTAACATTTTGACTCTTTAGTCTCCTCTTTATTTGTTAAAATATAAATATTTCTAGAGCCCAAACGCTTTCCATTTATTCTTTCTCTGAAATACCTGCCTAAGTCACTATGTCTCTCCCCACTTCCCAAGGCCTATCTCCTACTGGGGCTAGCGGAGAGCACACACCTTCACCTGCCCCTCTAAAATAACATCTGGAGGGAGGCAAGTTCCTGGTTTGGCCTTAGCCCGGACTCCAGGTGACTCTCCAATTCCAAGTCTTGAAAAATTAATCCGAAGATGTAAATTTATAGCTTCCGCAGAGCCCTATTTTACAGGCAAAAAGGAGGCGTGTTGGAGGCTGGTTTGCAAGAATCACCGTCATTACAAACCTCCCACTTTGGAAGGTACTCACACACAACTCTTCTCGCAGGCCAATTAGGGATCCAGGTTTCTTCACCTCACCTTCCGTGCACGTTTTGATGGGAGCTGTGGTGGCCTAGGGAGAAAGGAGTCGCCAACACAAAATCAGGTGGTTCAAATCCACCAGCTGCTGTGCGGGAGCAAGATGGGTAGTCTTCCCCCATGAAAACCAGCTGGAAGGTCAGCATTGAGTTGAATATGACTCCACATAAATGACTTGATTTTTTGAAAACTGGGATTTGGACTGGAACATAACTTCCCAACACATGGAGCTATTAGTACTCAAGCCTACTGTACCAAGAAAGCAGCTAGAGAACACAGATGGTGAAGTCACTCTCAAACAAATGCAAACTTCTCCTCCAGTGGATTCCAACTCATTGTAACCCCATAGGACAGAGTAGAGCCACCACTTAGGGCTTACAGTACTGTAACCTTGTTACTCACTGCCTCACTGCCTCCTCTCTATTCTGCAGGACTGCTGGTGGGTTCCAACCCCAAAGACCTTTTGGTTAGCAGTTCATGTCTTAACCACCACACCAATAGGGTCCTTTGAATTGAACCATATACTTTATGGTGCCCGCTCCAGAACACAAACTTTTTTTATGTATAAATTATCTTTTTAAAAAAAATTTATTATTTTTTTGTGTGTACCGTCAAATCGGATTTGACTGGTACAAGAGGAGATTGCCCTTCCTTCTCCAGCAGACCATCTGGTGGATTCAAACGGCGTACCTCTGCATTGCAGTGCAGCTTCTTGCCACTAGGCCACCAGAGCTCCCTAAGAACACAAACTTCAGTGGTCAGGAATTAAATGAAGGTGAAAAGAATCAGTGGAATTGAGTTTCCTCTTTTCACTTATTCTCTAACTCACCAAGTTGGATGTTTCCAGCTGGAATCTGAACCAAGCCACTACTCTTATCAACATCCCTCTTCTCTCTTCTATCCTCTTCCTCTTCCTCCTTCTCCTCCTCCTCCTCTTCTTCTTCCTCCTCCTCCTCTCCTTCCTCACCTTCCTCTCCTTCTCCTTCTTTTCCTTTCCTTCCCTTCTTCTCTCTCTCTCCCTCCCCCTCCCTCCCTCCCCCTCTCTTCCACTCCCTTTTAGTTAGAACCAACTCATAGCTGACTCTCCATTGAGTTACCAAGGCTATAAATTGTCCATCTCTTCCACAGAACTGCTAGTGGGTTTGAACCACTAGAGAAGTGAGGTCTTTGGGTTAGCAGCATAACTCCCCTACATGCCACCAGAGTCTCCTCCACATCCTCCAGTTTGCATGTCCCTCATCTTCCCATTTGAGTTTGAAACCCTTTTTCTGTTTCCTACTATGTGAACTTTCTTTTTTTTTTAACTTTTTTATTATTTCTTGTGCATGTACCGTCAAATCAGAAATGACTGGTACAGGAGGAAATTGTCCCTCCTTCTCCTGCAGAGCATCTCTGGTGAATTCGAACCGTGTACCTTTGGGATTGCAGTACAACTTCTTGCCACTAGGCCAGCAGAGCTCCCCGTGAACTTTCATTCTGCTGAATAGCATACCACCTATGGACAACAAAGCTGAATTCACTGATCTCTGTTTGAAGGAGCCCTGGTGATTTAATGGGTCAAATGTTGGGCTGCTAACCTAAAGGTCAGCAGTTTGAATCCATCAGCTTCTTCAAGGGAGAAAGACAGGATGGCAGTCTTCTCCTATGAAGATTTAAGGCCTCATAAACCTGGTGGAGTGTTGCTAGAAGTGGTTTGGCTGTTTGAGGAAATACCAAGGACTGTGCTGCAATTTTGTTTCTTTTCCTTTGTAATTTTAGTGAACATTTACAAAGTAAATTGTTTCCCTTCTCAATAATCCTATACATTTTGCTTTATGAAAGCCTAGTGCACAGGCCTGGGGTTTTTATTTTTAAATTTGGTTGGGGCTGAGTCTTTAGTTGAAGGCACATGTGTGTAGTCATTGGCTTTTGAAAGGTAAATTCTTCTTGTCTTGGTTGCAAATTGGATGTGGACTATTTTGGTTGGTTTTATTTTGTTCAGAATTGTGTGTAAACTGATTGGATTGGATGCATTTATCTAGCAAGGAGCTGTAGGGCAGAAGTCTCCAGTTAGAGCCAATCAGGGCCTGGTGCACAAGCCTGGGTTTTTTGGTTGTTGCTGTTTTTTAAAAGTAAGTTTTTATTAATAAGAAAGGCTTCTATTAATTCACCTAACTTATATTTTTAATATTAAAAAGGATAAGATGTTCAATAAGACTATGTGTTTATTAATTTACAATCTAGTCCAGTTTTGGCCTCTGAATGCAAATGCTTGCTGTATATTTATATTTTAATAGGCCAAAGTCAAATTACTAGCTATTTTTTTTTTGCGTTCCCATTTTTTTTTGCGTTCCCATTTTTATTATGTTATCTATAATTTGTTTTAATTCAATTTTGCATAGTCAATACAACACAGATAACATATTTCTGGTGTTTTCTGCTTTCAGCCAATTGAAGTCAGCCATGACATCCTTCATT
>NW_006399959.1:759662-761238 GCF_000299155.1 Elephantulus edwardii
CATCTGAATGTCTTCTTTGGTGAAGTGTCTGTTCATATCCTGTGCCCATTGTTTAATTGGATTATTTACCTTTATCTTGTTGTGGTGATTACTAGCTATTTTTAAAAGATGACTATATTTGAAATCTTTTTATGTTTAGATAAAAATGTCACCTTTTCTAGAACAATTTATAGAAATTACACAAAGCAACTTTTATCAATAACAGTAGCCAGCAATGTTTTTTTAGCTGAAATGTTCATTTCCGTTTTAAAAATCATCTCTAAAAAAAAAAAAAAATCATCTCTAGGTACAAAAACTAATCAGAAACCTTATTGGCTTTAACTTGCTTTTACAAATGTCCTAAGAAATCTTAAGCTAAATATTATTTTCAATACAAAACCCCAATAATTTTTTAATAACTTGGCATCTGATCTCTGTAGCTTATGTACACATTAGGTTGTCTCTAACTAGGAAATCAGGCTAGTTAACACATTAAGTGTTAATAAAAATAAAGGCAAGAACTAATCAATCACCTTATAACAGAAACAATGCAACAATTTCAAGTATTGGAGGCATTAGTGCTGCCACACTAACATAGTGCTCTGCTACAAAGGATGAGACCAAATACATTTATTAGATTGTTTTCTGACTGCAGCTGCCCAGTGGCAGCCCAAGCAAGGAGAGCTGCAGTGCAATTCAATTAAGTTCAATCAGTGCTTATGTTGGGCTAATCCTTTTGTGTTTCTTCCCTCTTTCTTACTCTTTTTTTCTTTCCCACCACCTCCTATACCCTGCTGTATTATTGAAAACATTACCTGGACTTTATGCTTCAGATCAAGAGAGTATTTGAGTAATTTCCAGTTTTGTACAGCTCTTTGTGTAAAGAAAATCTTGTGGTGACAATTATGTAAAAAAAAGTTATTTAAACAATGTGACACATCAGATATTAGCAATCACAGAGCCTAGGTCTGGACACTCCGTGGTCTCTAAGTTAGGCACATGCGAAATGCTAAAAATTCAGTTGGGCCCAAGGGCCAGACCCCTGTTAAGGTCTTTTCTGACTCAGTTTTTTGTCCATAACCAACCTACTGGTGATTAATTTATAATTCAACAAATATTTTTAAAGTGCAGCTGTTATGTGACAAGGGAGTTCTGGTAGTAAGGAATTACGCTGTGAACACAAAGGTATGCAGTTCAAATCCACCAGCTACTCCATGGGAGACAGATGGTCAGTCTCCTCCCGTGCAATTCACTGCCTCTGGAAACCTGCCAAAGGGTCAGCTATGAGTTGGTTTCGACTCGACAGCATGCAACAACAACTGTATGATGGCACTTGGCTAAGTAACTGAGACAAGATGAGGAAGCATACTAGTAAGAGTTTAGAAGCTGTTGTTGTGATGATGGTATTTGTCCTTTTGAGACTGACGTATTTCACTCAGCATAATGTCCTCCAGGATTCCTCATGTTTTGTTATGTTTTACTGTTGTTGTTGTTGTTGTTGTCATGTGCCGTCGAGTCGTTTTCAACTCATAGCGACCCTATGCACAAGAGCCCTAAACCCTGCTCTATCCTGCGCCAACTGCACTGCCTCTGACAC
>NW_006399959.1:762443-764255 GCF_000299155.1 Elephantulus edwardii
CTTTGGAATGGGAACAAATATAGATCTCTTCCAGTCAGTTGGCCAAGTGGTTGTTCTCCAGATTTCTTGGCACAGCTTGGTGAGCACATCCAGGGCAACATCTGTTATCTGAAATACTTCAATTGGTGTACCATCTATTCCTGGGGCCTTATTTTTTGCTATTTCCTTCAAATATGTTTTACTAGCTCATTATTTTTTCAGTGCTGCATAGTATTCCATTGTGTGGATGTACCATTCATTTGTTGATGGGCTTTTATGTTATTTCCTCTCTTTGCTACTGTGAATAATGTAACAATAAACATCTATTTGAGTCCTGGCTCTAGTTTCTTTAGGTTATATTCCTAGTAGTGCAATTGTTGGGTCTATTTCCAACTTTTTCAGGAAGCACCAGACCACTTTCCATAGTGGGTGTACCATTTTACATTCCTGCCAGCACTGAATAATACTTCCAATATCTCCACAGCCTCACCAGTATTTGTTGTTTGGAGGGTCTTCTTTTCTTTTACTTACAGTTTACCTTTTCCAGCATAGGTTCCAACTCAATAGCAATAAGGACAGAGGTGTTTTCTGACAACATGTCCAAAGTATGTGAGATGAAGTTTCACCATCCTTGCCTCTAGGGAGCAATCTGGTAGCACTTCCTCCAAGACACTCTTTGGGCAATTCATATAGTCAAAACTCTTTGTCAGCACCATGATTCAAAGAAATCTGTTCTTCGGTCTTCTTTATTCATTGCCCAACTTTCATATGCATATAAAGCAATAGAAAACACCCATATCTTGGGCCAGGGCCACTTGAAATAACTTTAACAACAACAATAACCTTTCACATGTATATGAAGCGACTGAAAATACCATGACGTGGGTTGGGTACACCTTTGTCCTCAAAGTGATTGGTCCCTACTAATAACTTGTACAAAGCAAAGAAAGTATAGTTATGAATGCATGCTGTGAAATACAATGAACTGAAATAGTTGGGAGATCTACCATAGATTTTCTCCATCTATAACAATGTGATGAGGATTTTTGTTTTCTGGATGTTGAGATGGAATCTATTTTGAAGGTTATAATCACTGATTTTCTGTAGTAAGTGTTTCAAATTAACTGCACTATCAAGCATGCATGTGTCATCTGCATTTTTCAGGTTGTTGATGAGTCTAACTCCTACCCTGATGCCACATTCTCCTTCATTAAGTCCAGCTTCCCAATTGATTTGTTCAACATACAGATTGAATAGATATGGAGAAAGGATTCAGCCCTGATGCCCAAATTACTTGAAACCGTGAAGTGTTCCTTTGCTGTGTTTGGACAACAGCTTCTTGGTATAGGTTACTTATGAGCACAATTAAATGTTCTGGGATTGCCATTCTTCTCAAAGTTAGCCATAATTTGTTATGATCCATACAGTCAAATATGTCTTTTCAATGAAGCATAAGTAGACATTCTCCTGGTATTCTTTGCTATCAGCCAAACCCTATCCGGCCTCTTCTAAATCCAACTCAAACTTCTGTTGATGTACTTTTCTAGTCATTTTTGGATAATCTTGCAAAATTCTGCTTGCCTGTGATATTAATGATACTCTGATAATTTCCATATTCTATGGGATCTCAACATCAAGAAAACAAAGATTCTCAACACTAGGCCAATAGGAAGAGTGGAATTTATTATTCAAAATGGCTTTCCTAGCCAATGCCTTTGCATTTGCTGTATGGGGGAGGGGCTATGCAAATAGGGTGTGTTAACCTATTCACAAGGGAATTGGCTAGTCTCACCAATCCACAGATTAGCTAATTTAAAAAAAAAAAAAAAAAAG
>NW_006399959.1:764507-766867 GCF_000299155.1 Elephantulus edwardii
CGGAGCCAGTGGAAAAGGAAATGGCAGGGCCCAATCAACTGTGCATTTGACGCTGGACTACTAAACATGTAGCTTTTTGGCTGAAAGATGAAGTCTTTTTGAGTGTGTAGATATCTTAGCGCAATAAGCAACAACTTAATGGAATCATACTGCTCACATTGACAGAATATGATCTCTGGACTCCTCCACTGGAAGTCACAGTCTTGGGGGACATTAAAAGGTTGGTCCTGGAAGTCTTGTTTTTTGGCTTATATATTGACAAAGTAAAGTTCTCTGTTCTAAGCAAGGTTGCAATTTTATATAGCAAGAATGAACAATCAAGAGTCCTTACATTTCTCAGGGTGGGGCAAACAGAAACATAAGTAGATGTCCTCTGCCCCTTTTGTTTAGGCAGAGTTAATACTTGTGATTGAAGGCAAGCTGTTTTCCTACAACTGTTGAGTATTTGCTTATTAAACTTAAATTAAGCACATTAACTTCAGCAATTGGCAAGTTGAAAGATTTTTATTAACTCCTGGTAGGACTCTAGGAAAGGAACATTTTTTTAAGTTCCTTGTTGTCTTCAGATGAAAGTCCCTGTTAAGTGTGCAGTACATTATTGCAAATGTAGCGCTAACATTTTTGGCCACAGATGAAGGTCTTGTTTTGTTCTTATCAGTAAGTATTCATAAAGGGAAAATTGCTGCATCCATAAAAATAAAATTGACTTAATCTTAGTGGTGTAGGTGCCTGGAATAACATAGTGCTATAGTTGTTAGACAAATAAATGACATTTCAATTTTATGCTTATGCTTTTTTAATTATGTTATTTAATGAATAAAATAGTGCTTTTCCAATTATTAGATAAAGTTCTATGTCCTTGAATAGGGACGTGTGCATGCAAAGCACTTTTCTCCTGAAATAAAATTTCAGACATAACTTTTTTATTTTCTTAATTTCTTATTCTTGAACAGTAAACAGTTGCAGACATAATTTAGATATTAAGCGCAACTCATCCTTCAGGACCAGAGCAATAGCCATAGCAGCCACAGTGCAGAACCAGTGCCCTGGCATGAGATGAAATAGACATTGGAACTGCTGCTCCCCATCGACTGAAAGAGAGATAAGCTAGGAACCTTTGTCTAAGTTTGTTAAACACCTTGGAAATGGGGAGAGCCAATATTGGCAGAACTAAGAATTCAAAGCCAAGGCTGAGGTGCCTGCAAGCACATTTTAACAGCTGTCCTAACTGTATTCTGCTATTAACCTGGATTATAACCTTTTGGCTTCCTCAACATGGTTCAGTGTGATCCATAAGCTATCACATCAGATTTTGGACTCAGTAAAGCAGTAAAATTGGTCTTGAAATGAGTAGAAAGAGGGACAGGAGCATGGCAGACATGTCTGACCTCACAGGAATTGGTTTTATATTTTTCATGCTTTTGATAGGGCAAGTTCCCCTTTATAAAGTTGACAAAGGCCAGATATGGCTATCCCCACATGGCCCTTGCACTTTTTACAGGCAGTAGTATCATGACTGATGGAGAAAGGATTGCGGTTGTTAATTATTTCATCTTGCTTGGATGCTTGTCACCAGCAGTCAAGAAATCAAAAGATTAATTGCACTGGGGAAAGTCTGCTGGCAGAGACCTCTCTAGAGTGTTGAAGAGCAACAGTGTAAGTCTGGAAACAAAGATGCACCTGATCCAAGACATAGTCTTCTCAATTACTTCACAGAGCTCAACAATGACTAAGGATTGTTGTTGTTGTTATGTGTCATCGAGTTGCTTGCAACTTATAGCAACCCTATGTACAAGAGCTCTAAAAGCTATTCTATCCTGTGCCAACCTAGCCATCTCAAACACACTCATTCCCACTACTCCAATCACAGAATCAATCCATCTCATCAAAGGTCTTCCTCTCCTTTGCCTCTCCTCCGCTCTCCCAAACATGTCCCTCTCCAAGGACCAGTCCCTCCTCGCAACATGCCCAAAGTATGTCAGATGAAGCTTCTGAATCCTTGACTACAAGAAGCATTCTGGCTTCACCTTCTCTAGGACAAACCTGTTTGTTCTCCTAGCAGTCCATGGTGTATTCAACACTCTTCTCCAGCACCACAGCTCAAAGGCATCAATTCTCCTTCTATCATCACTATTCACTGTCCAACTCCCTGATGCATAGCACGTAATTGCAAAGACTATAGCCCAAATCAGGCATACCTTAGTCACCAGCCTGACGTCGTTGCTCTTCAGTACTCTTGAGAGGTCCCTCACAGCTGACTTTCCCAATGCAATTCGTCTCTTGATTTCCTGGCTGCTGTTACCAAGAGTGTTGACTGTGGAGCCAAGTAAACTAAAACTGTTAACTATCTCAATCTCTTC
>NW_006399959.1:767380-779669 GCF_000299155.1 Elephantulus edwardii
CCCTAATACCACGACCTCTTCTAAATCCAGCCTGCACATCTGGCAGTTCTCTGTTGACATATTGTTCCAAATGGTTTTGGATAATTTTCAGCAGAATCTTGCTTGCATGTGATATTAATGATATTGTTCGATAATTTCTGCACTCTGTTGGGTCATCTTTGGATTGGGAACAAATATCAATCTTTTCCAGTCAGTTGGCCAGCTGGCTGTCCTCCAGATTTCCTGGCACAACTTAGTGAGCACATTCAGGGCAGTGTCTGCTTGTTGAAATATGTCAACTGATATGCCGTCAACTCCTTGATTTTTGCCAATTCTTTCAGAGCAATTTGAACTTCCTCCTTCATCACCATAGGCTCTTGCTCATATGTTATTTCATTAAATTCTTCTGTGTTAGCCCATTCCTTCTGATACAGTGACTCTGTGTACTCCTTCCATCTTCTCTTGATACTTCCTGGATCATTTAACATTCTACCCAAAGCATCCTTAAGTGTTGCCACCAGTGGCTTGAATTTGTTTTTCAGCTCCTTCAGCTTAAGAAACGCTGGGCGAGTTTAGCCCTTTTGATTTTCTGACTCCAGCTCTCTGCACATTTCATTATAGTATCTTGCTTTGTCATCCCAGGCTGCCTTTTGAAATTTTGTATTCAGCTCTTTGATTTCTTGGTTTCTTCCTTTAGTTTGGCTTCTCGGCGCTCTAATGCAATATTCAGAGTCTCATCTGACATCCATCTTGGTCTTTTCTTCTTCTTCAGCCTTTGTAATGATTTTTTGCATTCTTCATGGATGATTTTCTTGATATCCTCCCAGAGCTCATTTGGTCTATGCTCATTGGTGCTCAAGGCCTCAAACCTCTTCAGGATAGCAGAAGAAGAAATGATGCCTTTGAGTTCTGGTGCTGGAGAAGAGTATTTAACATACCATGGACTGACAAGAGAACAAACAGTTCTGTCCTGGAGAAGGTGAAACCAGGTTGCTTCTTGGAGGCAAGGATCTTGAAGCTCTTTCTCACATATTTTGGATATGTTATCAAGAGGGACCAGTCCTTGGAGAAGGAGGATCTTACTTGGAAGAGTGAAAGGTCAGTGCAGGAGAGGAAGGTCTTGGATGCGATGGATTGACATAGAGACTGAGGTAATGGGGGCAAGGTGTGTTGGAGACAATGAGATTGGCCTAGGATAAAGCTCAGTTCAGGGCTATCATAGGGTCACTATGAGTTGTAGTTGACTTGATGGCACGTAACAGCAACAACATTAGATCACTTTTTTTTTTAAATTGGAACAAATATGAATCTATTCCAGTCTGTTAGCCAGGTAGTTTTAGATTTCCTGGCACAGTCTGGTGAGCATGTCCATGGCTGCATCTGTTACTTGGAGCATGTCAATTAATATCACATTGATTCTTGTTGTTATGGTTAAATGCCATCACATTAAGTGTGACTCACAATGACCCTATGGACAACAGCCCTGAACTTTCCCCTATTCTGTGTCATCTCATAATATCTAATATAACTGATACCACTAGGGTCTTATTTTTTGCCAATACCTTCAATGCAGCTTGAACTTTTCCCTTCATTACCATTGGTTCTTGATAATATTACTTCCTGAAGTGGTTCCATGTCAGCCTATTCTTTTTGGTGAAGTGACTGTGTATTTCTTCCATCTTCTTCTGATGCTTCCCAGATCATCTAAGAGTTTGCCCATAGCTTCTCTCAGTATTGCAACTTGAGGCTGTAATTTTATTTTAAGTTCTTTTAGCTTGAGAAATGCCAAGTAAGTTATTCTCTTTTTATTCTCCAACTCCAGCTCTTTGCATGCATAAGGCTTTGCTTTGTCTTCTCAAGCTGGCCTTTGAAATCTAAGTCTAAGGTTTATAATTAAAAATTGTCTTTTCTAGCCATAAGATTAATTGTTGAAGTAATTATTGTATTAAGGAGAGAAGATTAGGATGGGATACAGCCCTGCTCTTCTAGAGGCTTATATAAGCTCATGGCCCTCAGTGCTAGGTGCTTTTCTCTTCTGGAAAAGCTTAATTCCTGGGACATAGCTTTCAGCTATTCACCAGTCTCTGCATCACTGGCCTCACCACTGTGCATCACCCACAGTCACCACCCAGCTGCACCACAAATGACAAGTCTACAGGATCCTGGCCTATAAATTATCAGTTTCTACAAAACAAACCTGCATACCTACTGACAGATCTGAGTCTTACGGAGACCTTCTAGCAACTTAGGGAATCAGGGACTTAGAGGAGCCAGGAAACAGAAAAAGAAGAGTTAATTGATGTTGGAAATCATGGACTTAAACAGCAAGTCAAGCATTTGGGACAATACTGACTCAACACTCCTTACAACTGGTCTGCCAGTAATCTTAGTAGACTGAATTATAAAAGCATAATAGTCATCTCTTTTTTAAATATTTTTTATTGATTTTCATATCATATTACCTTTACAGTGTGCTTCATTCACATACATTGTTTTATACATTCTTTAATTTACCTTATATTTCATACAATCATTCACATACATTCTATTTTACATTTTTTTTAAACTAGTTTATTTATAAAATTAAAATACATTGTTTTCACACCAGATCCTTCCCATTTCTCTCTCACTCACACCCCCTCATTAAATTGTATGAATGGCCATCTTTTTTGCTTGGCATCTCTTCCCTTTGTTCTGACTTCTCAACACTAGTGCAATTTAAGAGTCTCCTCTGGAGTGATAGGGAATGGCAAAGGACACACAGACAAAGAAGATTAATCAGAACTGGCTTTGACAAGCACTGTGGCATTTGGACAAGAACAAACTGGGAGGAGGGTAGAGAGAATAGTGCAACAATGAATGAATGGAAACCCAAAATCTCTGTAAATGTTTATGAAAATTAATAAAATATAATTATAGAAAAAAAAAAGAGTCTCCTCTGATATCCACTTTGGTCTTTTCTTTCTCTGTTGTCTTTTGCTCTCTTCATGAATGCTATATTTGATGTCATCCCACAACTCAAAAGATGTTTTGCATTGGAAAAGTCTGCTGTCAAGAACCTTTCCAAATGATGTCAAGGAGCAATGATGTCAGTTTGAAGACTAAGGTGCACCTGATTTAGGCCTTCACTCAATCACTTGCTATATATCTGAGAGCTGGACAATGAATAAGGATGGCAGAAGAACTGATGTCTTTTAGTTGTGGTGTTGGAAAAGTGTACTTCTATATCTTGGAGAAAGTGAAACCAGAATGATCCTTGGAGGAAAGATGGTAAAACTTCATCTCACATATTTTGGGCATGTTGTTAGGAGGGGCCAGTCCTTGGAAAAGGACATCATACTTAGAAAGATGGAGCGTCAGTGACAGAGAGGAAGATTCTAAGAGATGGATTGATTGAGTGAGTATAGTAGTGAGTTCAAGTATGTCAGAGATGATGAGTATGCCACAGGGTAGGATAGGGTTCAGATCTGTTGTTTATAGGGTAACCATGAGTCAAACTCAACTTGATGGCACTCAACAAAACTTGTAACCACAGATACACTATAGAAAAACACTATAAATAGGGAAGTCAGAGAGGACTTCTCAGAAGAGATGACATTTATGGTAGAATAAGTAACCAGGCAAAGTGGAAGCTTGAAAACAGTACAGTTTTCAAACGGAGGGGACAGACAGCATTGTGCAAAGGCCCTGAGATAAGAAGTAGCTAAACGTTATCAAGGAGCTCAAAGCCCAGGCAGTGAAGCAGAGACAAGAAGCCAGGAGTGAGGTAAGAGCCATATCAGGTGGCCCCTCACCAGCAGTGCTGAGTCTTTGAAACATAAGGCCAAGGAGACTGCAGACAGATTTTGGAACCTCGGGTCTAGATTTTTTAGCACTCCTGTCTTATTCATCTAGTGCTGCTCAACAGAGATACCACAGTAGATGGCTTTAACAAACAGAAGTCTATTACTTCACAGTTTAGGAGTGTAGACATCTAAACACAGAGTGAAAGCTCTAGGGCAAAGCTTTTCCTGCGTTGATTCTGGAGGATGGTCCTGGTCTCCTGCCTAGGCCCTGAATTCCTAGGACATCTCCCTATGAGCTTCTTCTAGGCATTCTGATCCTGCTGATTCATTCTTGGTGATAAGAAGGTTCCTCCTCTCTCACTGAGTTCTCTCTCTTTTCTTTTTTTTTTTTTTTTGTTATTGTTTTTTTTTTTTTGTTTTTTTTTCCTATAATTATATTTTATTAATTTTCATAAACATTTACAGAGATTTTGGGCTTCCACTCATTCATTGTTGCACTATTCTCTCTACCCTCCTCCCAGTTTGTTCTTGTCCAAATGCCACAGTGCTTGTCAAAGCCAGTTCTGATTAATCTTCTTTGTCAGTGTATCCTTTGCCATTCCCTATCACTCCTCCCTGAGAGAGACTTCACCCTGAGTCATAAGGAAAAGGGGACGGCGTATTCTCTTAGCTACTTCCTGCTGAAAAGGGACGCTGTGGGTTTCAGGGTGAAGATCTTCTCTCACTACTCTAAAGGGCCCCTTTGGCAGTAGAAAACACATAGACTATTATGGAGATTGATTTTGGAATTCAGATGCACTCTTATTGATTGTGCTTGGCTGTACATGTACATATCCTTCAAGATGTATCATGGGGGTGTTGCAACCTAGAAGACACAAATTTGACTAACAAGTTATAAGTACATGAGTCCAAAAATTATGGAAAAGTAAAAGAAAAGATTCTTTCATTGTTTTACAAACACTCCCCCAGGTCCCCTCCACCATGCAGCCCTCGCTCTAGTCTCCTGTGATGACAGAAATACCCAGTTACATCTCTCTTTTAGACGGTTCTCTCCCTCCTCTGTTTCAGTGCAGTATACATTATTGAACCCATCTTACTCAGTCTCTCCCCAACCCCAAGGACAGTCCCATTCTACAACAGCGGCATCATGTAATATTTGTCCTTTTGTGACTGGGATGTTTCACTCAGCATAATGTTCTCCAGAGTCAACCATTTTGAATAATATTGCATGAGTTCCTTGTTTTTTAATGCAGCATAGTATTCCATTGTGCGAATATACCACAGCTTCTCTAGCCATTCGTTTGTTGATGGGCACTTAGGTTGTTTCCAACTCCTTGCTATTGTGAACAAAGCTGCAATAAACATGGGTGTGCATGAGTTCTCTCTCTTTTCATCTCCACATCCCAGCAAAAGTTCTCTTAACACAAAAAAGGGCTGGGGTGGGATTAGGGTATTGTTGTATCCCACCCTTAATTCACCCACAACTATTTGGCTTATTAGATCTTGGGGGACCTTTAAATAGCTTCCACTTCAAGTCAGGAGTTGACTCATAGTTGACCCTCCAGAAAGTTTTCTTAGGCTGTAAATCACTCAGGAAAAGATTCCCCATATTTCTCCCACAAAACAGCTGGTGGATTCAAACCAAGTGCCTTTGCATTGGAAGCATGACTCCTAACCACTATGCCATCATTGTAGATGTTGTTAGGTGCTGTCAACTTGAGTATGACTCATAGCAACCCTATGAACAACAGACCTGAATCCTTTCCTATCTGTTGCCATCCTCACTATCTCTGACACACTTGAGCCCATTGCTGTACTCATTATGTCAATCCACCTCTATGGGGGCAGGGAGTCTTCCTCTCTTTTGCTGATCTTCCACACCTTCAAAGCATGATATCCTTTCCCAAGGAATAGTATCTCTTAGCAACATGTGCAAAGTAGGAGAAATAAAGCCTCCTTGTCATCCTTACCCAACCCCCACAAGGAGCACTCTGGCTGCATCTTTCCTAAGGCATACCTGTTTGTTCTTACTCAAAGGTTTCATTTCTTCTTCTGTCATTTTTATTCATCATCCAGCTCTCAGATGCATAGCAAGTAATTGAAAAGACAGTGTCTTGAATTAGGTGCACCTTAATTTTCAAACTGACATCACTGTTCTTCAATATTTTGGAGAGACCCCTGACAGTGGACTTGCCCAAAGCAACATGTCTCCTTATCTCCTGACTGCTGATATATTTTGAGGGACACAGTTTAGTCCATGACAACAGAGACTAAGGAGGAGATGTGGACAGGATCAGAACCTGGAGGCCTTTAGGTCCACACCAGCACTTAACATCATGCTTGAGAGTTAGGCTGGGAGGCCAACTGCACACCAGCAATTCATGCTGCCATTTGGGACCTGGTGCAGATGGCTCCAATGGAGATCCCAGGGCACTGGGGAACCACTACAATGGTTCCACATCAGGTGCATACTTTTGGGAAGAGGATACAATTCAATCCATTTTACTTCCTGATGAAGGGATCCTGGGATTCACTCTGTCACTTCCTCCAGATTTAGGCCACATCATGGGTGTCTGATAAACATCTGTGGGGTGCATGAAACTCATCTGGACCGTCATGTGGGCAGGCCTCTCTTCCCCAACCACAGCCCCAGGTGTCAATCCCAGTGAGGCCTGCTCAGAAATCCAAAGTCCACTCCAGCCAGGCAGATCCTGCCTGAGAACAAGGTTGTTTTTCCTTTCTTCCTGCCCCTGGGAAAACAAGCTAGCTTTGGGGGGGGGTGGGGCAGGGTAGTGAGCAAGATGACTTTTACCCTACAAATTCTATCTGTCCCACCCCAAATGCCTGCCTGCCTGCTGAGGAGAGCTGATTCTGGCATGGACATGCTTGGGTAACAACCTGGAAGAAGTAAAGGAAGGGTGGAGGCCTTAACTGCTTCACTGACCAGGGACACACAGGATGCCATCCACATGTCCTTGCCAGAAACACTCCCTGATGACCCTTTGGTGACACCTTTATTTGTCCTGAACCCTGGGAATAGTATAAGGAAATCAACTCAAGTTCCAATTTTCTCATCTCTAAAATGGACCCAGATGGGAACAATGTAGTGTACCTGGCATTATTCCAAGTCCTAAGCACTTTAATCTCTCACAGCACTGCAGAGACAGGTTGGCATCCTTACTTCAGGTTCAATAAATGAAGAAACTGATGCTCAAAGAGGAAAATAGCCTATGATCAGGAAGTAACGTGGTCACAAGCCAATGATAGTAACGTGGGAAGAAATTTAGGCTGCACTGAAGGCATTGGCAAAAAAGAAGGCCACAGGAATTGATGGAATATCAATTAATGTGTTCCAACAAACAGATGAAGCCCTGGATGTGCTTACCAGGCTATGCAAAGAAATCTGGAGGACAACTACCTCACCAAATGATTGGAATAGATCCATATTTATTCCCATTACAAAAATAAGTGATCAACATAGTATGGAAATTATTAAACAATATCATTAATACCATAGTCTAGCAAAATCTTGCTAAAGATTATTTTTTTAAAAAAAAGGAACTGCACACATAGACATAGGCCTTCCAATCAATCTCCTTGAGAATCATCCTTTGAACCTCCACTTTTCCCAGGATGTCTTTTTCTAAGGACTGACCTCTCTTGACAATATGCCCAAAGAATGTGAGACAAAGATCACCATCCTTGCCTCTAAGGAGCACCCTGTTTGCATTTCCTCCAAGACAGACTTGGTTTTTTTTTGACAGTCCATGGGACAGTCCATAATACTCTTCTCAATACAATTCAAAGACATCAATTCTTCTTCTGTCATCCTTATCCATTGTCCAATTTTTAGAAGCATAAGAAACAATAGAAAATACCGTTGGTTTTGGTGCACCTTAGTCTTTAAATTGACATCATTGCTTTTTAGCACTTTGAAGAGATCCTTGACAGATTTTCCCAATGCAAGATATCTTTTGATTTATTGATTACTGATACCATGGGTGTTGGTTGTAGATCCAAGTAAAATTAAATCCTTGACAACGTTGATCTTTTCTCCAATTATCACAAGTTTGCCTATTGGTCCAATGGGGAAGATTTTTGTTGAGATGTAATCTATATAGAAAGTTGTTGGGCTTTAATCTTCTGCAGCAAGTGTTTCAGGCCCTTTCACTTTCTACAGATTGAATGTGTATAGAGAAAGAATTCAACCCTGATACACAGTTTTCCTAATTTTAAATCATTCATTGTTTACTTGTTCCGTTTGGATATGTATGTTTTGTAGGAGCACAATTAAGTGTCCTGAGATTCCCATTCTTCTCAGTGTCTATAATTTGTTGTGATTTACAGTCAAATGCCTTTGTATAGTCAATAAAACAGAAGTCAGCATCTCTCTGGTATTTATTTCAGTCAAGGTCCATCTAACATCAGCAATGATATCCCTCATGCCATGGCCACTTCTGAATCCCGCTTGAATTTCTGGCAATTCTCTGTCCATGCTGTTTTTAATAACCTTCTGCATGGTTTTATTTGCTGTGTTAATGACATTGTTTGGTAATTTCCACGTTTTTTTTGGAATGGGAACAGATACTGATATCTTCCTGTCAGTTTGCCAGGTCTCTGGCCAGAAGATCAAAAAATCCCATTATGATGTTAATAGAATCAAATGACTCTCAGTTACAGATTGCAGGGTAGTGAGACAATCTTAAGAGGATTTAAATGTGTTAGCCACACCAAGGTCAAAGGAAGAACAAAGGATTCAAGGAATATTAACATGTCCACAAAGGGAGTAAACAGCCTTGTTAATCTTACTGAACTACCATGGAGTGACCCTCCCTTCCCCCACTAGAAAACCACCCACCTGGCTAAACCACAATGGAATGTCCCTCCCTTCCCTTCCTAAAGACACTTAATATAAAAACCTTGTCCCAATCAACCTTAGGGCACAGTATTTCCCTGGTCTCTCTCTCTTAAGACCAAGAAACCCTTAAAGCTTCTTTAGCTTGCTTTCTTTCTCTGGTCCCTTCCTTGAGTCCTTGGCCTATGCCTACTGTGAAGACCTAACATCTGGTGCATGAAACCCAGAAGAGGAGTTGAGGTATGTTGTGCACTCGCCCTCTTTTGGGGCAAGTGTGGCACCCCTCATTCTCTCTCTCTTGAACCTACCAGCTCACACGGTGTCATGTTGTCAAACGGTAATAGAAATGGTCCTGTTTCTTTCCTCTTCTCCATTTTGTGTGTATGCTTGCTGACTGAATGCTTTGAGTGCTTGTGAAGAGGCTCCATGACGGATGCTACTCTGAAGCCATGGAGATTGATTGGGTCCCCACCTGTGGTTCCGTGATGTTTTCATACAGCTTAGTGGCAATTTGGGGGATCCTCTAGGGACCCCAACTAGGCCTGGACTTGATACGGGAATGCCTATCACTAAGACACACTTTTACCCTGTGAGGGGCACAGCCAAAGGGACACCTTCATGGACTAAGGGGACAGTCCCTCTGTTGTCTATTTCCATTAATTTTGTGTTTATGTACAGTCTTCAGTACTGTCCACTTTCCCTGAACTCCTCATTCTTCCAGTCTATTCTGGAAGAGTCCTTGCTGGGAGTTATCTGGCACCTCTTCCTGTCGAGAACTTTGCCCCTATTCTTATAATTTCTGCCTCTCTCTATTCTCCTGACTTCTGCCTCTGCACTCTCAGACTTCTTTTCTGACTCAGAAAAGACTTTTCTCCTTCAGAAAGGCCCATTTGGTCATAAAATTTCCCAGGCACGATTCAGAACAGTTGCCAGGCATTTTCTCAGACTCCTTTTCTGACTTCTCTTTCCCTCAGAAAGGCCCATTTGCTCATAAAGTTTCCCAGGCACTGTTCAGAACAGTCTCCAGGCATTTTGAAGTCCCTTGGAATTCAGATCTGTCTGCACTGGACTCCTGTCTGTGCAAATACCCAATATTTTTAAAAAATCACAGTCCTGTGTCAGGAGCCCACCCAAGCACCAGGTGCTTCCAGCCTATTGATTGTGAGAGGGGATGCCCACACCATCTCTTAGCCTTTCCCAGAATCTGAGGCTTCTGGCTTTAAGAGGATGCTCTGAAATCTCAGCTGCCCTCACCCACAGACCTGTACACCATGAGTAGACAAATGTCTAAACCCCCAAGGGACAGCCCCTTGGGCTACCTCCTTTCAAATCTTTCAATCTTGGGCCTGACTAAGGACCTCCACCCCAAGAGACTAACCTTTCACTGTAAACAAGCATTACTACAATATCAGCCAGATAACAATTCTCAATAGCCTGAAAATGGGACTTTTCATTTTAATACCCTTCGAGATATTGACAATTTCTGCCAATGGACTCAAAGATGGTCAGAAACTCCATATACAAAACAACGGTGAGATGTCATTTCACCCCAGTAAGAAGAGCAAAATTTAACAGAACAGCAAGCAACAAATGCTGGCGAGGTTGTGGAGAAATTCGAACACTTATTCACTGTTGGTGGAAGTGTAAAATGGTGCAACCACTATGGAAGGCAGTATGGTGCTTTCTCAAAAAGTTGCAAATAGAAATACCATTTGACTCAGGAATTCCACAACTGGGAATATACCCCAAAGAAACCATAACTGCCATCCAAGCAGATATATGCACACCCATGTTTATTGCAGCTTTGTTCACAATAGCAAGGAGTTGGAAACAACCCAAATGCCCATCAACAAATAAATGGCTAGCAAAGCTGTGGTATATTCACACAATGGAATACTACACTGCATTGAAAAACAAGGAACTCATGAAATATTATTCAAAATGGGTGACCCTGGAGGACATTATGCTGAGTGAAATATCTCAGTCACAAAGGACAAATACTATATGGTGCCACTGTTGTAGAATGAGGCTGACATCAGGGTGGGGGTAAGACTGAGAAAAACTGGATAAATTATGTATACTGCAGTGAAGCTGATGAAGGAGAGAATAGTTTAAAAGTAATATATTTTAGGGCATTATGACTTTCATAAGAATCTGGAATGAGGGTTGCAGAGTAGAGTATACTTGGGGTAGAGGTGGGGGTGGAGGGGGGGTTGGAGAGATTGTATACCAGTGAAGGAGTTTTTCTTTTGCTTTTCAAGGAGAAGAGTGAACTGGGCGGGGGGGGCAGGGAGAAAAGTGCAACAATGAATGAACGGAAATCCAAAATCTCTGTAGATGTTCATTGAAATGAATAATAATAAAAAAAGGACAAATACTCCATAGTGCCACTGATATAAAACGGACTGACATTGGGGTTGGGGGGAGACTGAGAAAGATGGGATAAATAATGTACACTGAAAAGAAAAAATAAATAAATAAATAAATAAAAATAATGTACACTGCATTGAAACAGATGAGGAAGAAAACTGTTTAAAAGGGGTAGGTGATTAGGTTTTATTGTCATGACAGGAGTCTAGAAGGAGGCTGCATAGTGGAGTGGACCTGGGAGGAGGAATTATACAACAATGAAAGAATTTTTCTTTTACTTTTCAAAGAGAAGAGTGAACTGGGATGGGGGGAGGGATGGACAGGTAGAAAAGTGCAACAATGAATGAATAAATGAATAGAAATCCAAAGTCTCTGTAAATTCTCATCAAAATTAATAATAATTTTAAAAAAATCAGTCCTAATTAAAAAAAAAAAAAAGAAACTCCATTTAAGCTTTCTTTCAGTTTTGCCCCTGTGTCTCTCTGAAAAAATCTGTCAACCTGTGCAGGTTCTCTTATCCCACTGTAAAGCAACTTTTAGTATTGCTTTTATTTCTTTACTTTGAAAAGTATTGTTCTTCCATGATTAAAAAAGTGTAGTTACGAAGAAAAAAATAAATAGTGTAGTTATGTACGTGTATACATATATGTATCTATATTTTTAAATCATATTAACTTTACCAAGTGAAACCAAGCCTTACTGTTTTTGAGCCAATTAAGAGTATTGCAGTTATTAAAATGTAGCATTTTAGGGTAGTAAACACAAGGGAAATAACATAATATATCTAGTCTACTGAACAAATACCACCTTGAGAATAAAAGTTAAAAGTTTTAGCATAGTATGAGATTCAAGAGGAAAAGCAAAACAACTGCTAATAAGTTTTGTGTGTTTTAAGAGGGAAAATGAAAGTAGTTTTGCTGTAAAGTAGAATGTCTGCTTGTGCCAGAATATAAAAAGATAGTAAAAGCGAAAAAAAAAAAAAGTGTGTAGTAAGTTGTAGAAGGCTTGAGCGGAAGTGAATTTTATTTGCTTTAGTTTTTAAGACCTGCAAATAATGAGTTTGAAAAGGAACAATGAAATGTTTTGAAATTTTTATATTACATCAATTGTAGTAGATTTATTAAGATGGGAAAAAGACTGATTTTACACTGCAAAATGTTACATGGGCGATATGCTGGCCTCTCCCAAATACAGCCTGAAACTGCAGCCAAATTTTTTAAATTTTTTTAATTTACTTTGTTTATTTTTCATTTCAATGAACATCTACAGAGATTTTGGAATTCCATTCATTCATTGTTGC
>NW_006399959.1:785859-792112 GCF_000299155.1 Elephantulus edwardii
GGTGCGGTTGGCGCAGGATAGAGCAGGGTTTAGGGCTGTTGTGCATAGGGTCGCTATGAGTTGGAAACGACTCGACGGCACATAACAACAACAACAACAACAACAACAACATCATCATCAAACAATACCCTTCTTTCTCTTTCTTTTACTAAAACAAATTTAAGAATTTTATTTCCTTTTTCCTTAAAACATTTTCTACTCTAAGTTTTTTCAGAGTTCAGAACTGAAAAATTTGGAAATTTATCTCTTCCTTTTTATGTTTAATATAGTACTAGTTTAAAGCTCATACATTCTGTGTATTTTAAAATTATCAATTGAAACACTGAATTTAGGAGATAGCTATTAGAAATTATATACAAACTTGTCTCATTAAAATAGACGTTGCCAGTAGAAATAATTTAATTTCATGTAATACTTCATGTCATTCTGTCTTGATATTTTTAGCAACCTTCTTTCCCTCTGCCAACTTAGTATTGCATATATTAAAAACCAATTATACCTACCTCCCCAACAAGGCCACTGTCCTAGCTACTCTTTTTATCACTCAATCAGCCCCTGATATAAAAAAGAAACTCAAAAAGGCTGAAGATGGCCCCCAAACACCCATTCAAGACCTGGTATAAACATGCCCTTTAAAGTATTTTATGCCTGAGAGTAACAGGCAGAGGCTGGTAAGAAGACCCATACACTCCAGAAAGCGAATCTGCAGACTCAAGCCCTGATAGCTGCCCTACAGGCAGTGGTAGTGGAACCAATATGTGGTCAGAAAACACCTCCTTGTTCAACGAGCTGGTTACCTCCTGGTGCATGCTTCAAGTGTGGCAAAGAAGGTCATTGGGCTAACTGCTGCCCTGACCCTTGCCCTCCAAAACAGCCTTGCCCTATCTGTGGGACACCAGGCCATTGGAAGGCCAACTGCCCTTCGGCGCCTAGCAGCTGTAGGGTAGCCCCTTCACCAAATCTGGTCTCCATACTGGCTGATCTCTTAGGCTTGGCCACTGAAGATTGAAGATGCCCAGGTTTAATAACCATTGCAGAGGTCAGGGTGACCCTTACCTTAGCAGGTAAGCCAGTTTCCTTTCTGGTTGACATGGGGGTTACCTTTTCTGTACTCCCTCCCTTCTCAGATCCTGTTCTCTCGTCCCAGGTCTCAGTGATGGGGATTGATGGCCTTTCTTCAAAGCCTTTTTACCACTCAACCCCTTTTTATTACCTTCCTTTCTAATTATCCCTACACACCCAACCCAGTTGCTAGGTAGAGACTGACTTCCTGTCTAAACTTAGAGCTATGTTTCACTGGGAGTCTAGTGAGCCTCGTTTGCCTGACCAGCCTTTAGTTCTATTCCCCTTAGTGCTCTTTCCCCCTGAGCTGCTTTCTACACTACCTATATCACCACACATTGTCAACCCCATTGTACTGGATCTTTCCACTCCATCTGTAGCCTCCCACCATCAACCTGTTGTTGTCACTCTGAAAGAACCCTCCTCTTTTCCTGCTAGACCCCAATTCCCTATCTTTGCACAACAATGCAGAGATTTAAAACCCATTATTATTCACCTATTTTCCAATAAGCCTCTTATCCCCTAGTGTTCCTTGCAATATGTTGATGATCTTTTATTGTGTAGCCCCTCAGATCAATTTTCATGAACTCACACTGTGCAACTTCTTAACTTCTTGGCCTCCAAGGGATACAGGGTATTCCCCCCGCCCCAAGGCCTAACTGTCTCTCCCCACAGTCACATATCTTGGTTTTCAATTGATCCCCACCACTAGCCAAGTCATTAAGAGCCTCGAGCCACCTAAAACTGCTGATCAAATCCTCTATTTTCTCAGTTTTATCAGTTTCCTTAGACACTAGATTCCCAACTTTTCCTTACTAGCAAAACCCCTTTATGATATGGCAAAAGCCACCTCACAAGGAACCCTAGAGTCACCCCAGATAGTTATAAATAGCTTTCCTCAAACTCTAGCATCTCCTCTTATAGTCTCCATCCCTCGCATTGCCAAATCCATTTAAACCTTTTCATCTGATGAAAAACAGGATATTGCTATTGTCTCGGCTCAGCCTCTTGGATCCATCTGTGCCCTCATTACATTCCTCTCTAAGCAGCTTGATATCACCACCCAGGGTTGGCAACCCTGCTTGCGATCCCTAGCAACAGCAGCTCTTCTCACTAAAAAGTGCTTAAGCTCACCATAAGAAGCCTTCTGCAAGTCTTCTCTAGCTATAAACTTCAAAACCTGCTTTCCCACTGCTTTCTATCTTTACTTCCCCCCAGGTGAATATAAGAGCTCTATCTAGTTTTTCTCGAGAATCCTGATATTAACCTCTCTCAATCACTGTCCCTCAACTCAGCCCCCTATTTCCAGTAAACGCCTTGACTTACTATAAATAACCATAGTTGCCCTGAAGACCCTGAAGATATGGACTCTTACTTCCCTCCCTATCTGACCAACACATCCTTAATCCAGATCATATTTTTAGTTACCATTAGGCAGCATATGCTGTAGTTACCATAAACAGAGTGTGGAAAGAAGCAACTTACTTCCTATTTCCTTAGCCCTTATCCAAACAACACCTCTTCACCATTCTTTCTGTGCCCCTTTGAGCTGATGTATAGCTGACCATTTCTGCTGAATCATAACCAACCCACTGAACCCTCTCTTTTAGCATCTTACCTTCCTTACCTTTCCCTCCTTAGACAATTACTCTGGGAACATACAGACCACTGCATACCCAGACCCTCACCTGAAAGTCTAGACGAGACAGCTAGAGTCACCCCAGAAGATGCTGTTCTCATCAAATGGTATGCACCCAAACCACTTCAACCATGCTAAGATAGAACTTACACAGTCATCCTAACCATCCCTATAGTGGTTAAGGTCATAAGTAACCCCCATTAAACATGCTCCTCCCACTGGGCAGACCTCCTACAGCTCTCAAATGGTGAGCCTCACTCAGATCTTAAGCCCTAAGTATCTCTTCATATTGCCCTTTCATAGGCTAAAAGAAATGACCAACTTTAACCATCTGCTGTGACATCCATATTCTCCCCTGGCTACCGGGCTTGGGCCATCCCAATCCAGCCTCTGATCCACAGAACTTTGCCCTTGTTCAGCAGGAAGTAGCTAGAAAGAATATGTCACCCTTTTTTTCCTCACTAAAAAGGCTGTCAGGCCTGGACCAAGGTCAAAGGGAGAACAAAGGATTCAAGAAATATCAACATGTCAATGAAGGGAGTAAACAGCCTACCATGGAGTGCCCCTCCCTACATTCCCTAGAAGACCAACCACCTGGCTAAGCCACAATGGAATGTCCCTCCCTTCCCTCCCTAAAGACCCTTACTATAAAAATCCTGCCTTAATCAATCTTAAGGTATGGTATTTCCCTTGTCTATCTCTCTGCTTGTCTCTCTCTCTCTACAGACCAAGGATCCTGACTGGGAGCCCCCTTAATAAAGCTTCTTTAGCTTTCTTTCTTTATCTTGCCCTTTCTTGAGTCCTTGGCCTAATGTCCAGTGTGAAGACCCAACCATAGGAAGTTTTCTTCAAAATTGTCTTTCTAGAGTAAAAGGATACTTCTTTTTATTATTTTATTAAAGAAAGATTTTGGGTTTCCCCCCACTTTGTTAGTTTAATTTGAAGGCAACATGAGTGTTGTAGAAAATAAATAATCATCCATGGGTAAAGTGAAAATGTTCTAAGAATAGTTTTAAAATAATTAGCAATTGTTGTTTCATAGGCTAAATATACTAAATATATTCATGCTTTAAGTTGTTACAATTCTCTTAAAGAACAAAACCTCTTGAAATGTTTATGTTGACATGTATTAGTTCTTATATGTAGGAATTATAAGATAAATTAACAAGAACAAAGCAACCCTTTGGATTAGAAATTAAGTATTTAGAAATGATTCGTTTTCATCTACCACCATCATTGCTATGTAGTCTTTGTAATTGCTTTAGATTCTGGGTCAATTGCCGCAGACAGCATTTCTTCCATTTCCTCTTGAGAAAAGGGCTCACCTTGTACTTGATCAGTTCTTCCTTAGTGAGAAATCCACATTTACCTCAAAAGCAAAAAGAAGGACATCTTCTGGAATTGGTCTGTATCTTTTTTTCAGCAGCACTTCAGGCATCACTGGAAGAAATTTTTCCAATCGAATGTATTCAGTGGGTTCTTCCTTTTCTACCTCTGGAATGAGGTAATGCAGCTCTCTTTCACTGGGGCAGCAGCCTAACAACCTGATAATTGTCCCAATCTCCCTCACATCTGCTGTTTAGTTTGACTCATGGTCAAACACTTTAAAAGCTACTTTTTGGGTAAAGTTCTGTTACTGCTGACTCTGATTCTCAGTCCTTCTCCTCCACTATCTTGTCACAGAGTGCCAAGAAATGTTAATTTTTATTACCTTCTTAGGCAATTCTCCTTTTTCATTTGTGGGTGTCCCACGTTTGGGGAAGAAGGCAATTATATGGACTGAATTGTCTTAATAAAATTGCGCTGATGTTAATAGCCTTATCGTAATGGAGACTGATTCTTTTCAAAGTTTTAATGTCTAGTGAGGATGTTGAAAACATTCTAGAAAAGTTAGTTGGGTAATTTTAAAAGATCAATAAGAAGAAAAGAAAAAATAAATTAAGATGGCATGTGAATTCATCCAGCCCAAAACTCAGGGAAGAAGCAGTGTGATTCCTCCTGATTCTAAGTGCTGTGTTTCAAATTTTAAAGCAGAATCTAATCTGTCTCAAGAATGAAAAGTGTTCTCTAATTTTCAATTCTTCCCCCCTGGAGGCATAATGTGACAGTTGCCCCCAGGTCTGATCATTCCTTAAGAAACCAGGTAACATCTAAGAGCAGCCAGATAAAAACAATCAGACAGCTGAGCTCTGGTGGCCTAGTGGCAAGCTGCACTACAATGCCAGAGGTACGCAGTTTGAATCCAGCAGATGCTCTGCTGGAGAAGGAGGGGCAATCTCCTCCTGTACCAGTCAGATCCAATTTGACCAGACACATACAAAAAATTAATAAAATACAATAAAAAAACAATCAGATAATGGATCAGACAATGGATCATGATAAGACTCTGCCCTCCCTATTGTTGTTGTGCTTTACTATGTGTCATGAGTCCTATAGCAACCTTATGTACAACAGCCTTGAAACCTATTCTATCCTGTGCCAACTTTACTGTCTCTGACACACCTACCCTCATTACCTGAGTCACTGTATCAATCCATCTCATCGATGGTCTCCCTCTCTTTCTGTCCTTCCACCTTTCCCTCCTTGCAACACGCCCAGAGTACGTCAAACAAAATGCCTCAGAATCTTTGCCTCCAAAGAGCAGCCTGGCTTCACCCTCTCTAAGATGAACCTGTTTGTTCTATTACATTCACCACTCTTCTCCAGTACCACAGCTCAAAGGCATCAAGTCTCTCTATCATCCCTAGTCATTGTCCAGTTCTCTGATGCATAGCAAGCAATTGCAAAGACTATGGCCTGGATCAGGTGCATGTTAGTACCCAGACTGATGTCTTTGCTCTTCATACTCTCAAAAGGTCCCTGACAGCCAACTTTTCCAATGCAATACATCTCTTGATTTCCTGGCTGCTGGTAGCAAGAATGTTGATTGTGGAGTCAAGCAAACGAAAGCTCTTTACAATCTCAGTCTCTTCACCATCTATCATGATGTTGCCAATTTGCCCAGTGGTGAGAATCATTCTTTTCTTGATGTTGAGCCTCAATCCATATTGAAGGCTGCAGTCCTTGACCTTCTGCAGCAAGCACTTCAGGGCCTCCTCAGTTTCAGGGTTGTGTCATCTGCATAATGCAGGTTGTTGATGAGTCTTCCTCCAATCCTGATGCCATATTCCACCTTATACAGCCAAGCCTCCTGGATGATCTGTTCTGCATACAGATTGAAAAGGTATGGAACCAGAATACATCCCTGGCATACACCCTTCGCAATTTTGAAACATGTAGTGTCTCCTTGCTCTGCTCTGATGACTGTCTCTTGGTCCAAATATAGGTTTTGCATAAGCACAATCAAATGTTCTGGGATTGAGCGCGAGGGTGATGCAGCGCTAGGGCGAGGCCGCCAGACCGGGGAACGCCGCCGCCAGATGGGGGAACACCGCCGCCAGACGGGGGAACGCCGCTAGAGGGACCTGGAAGAGACCCGGGAAGAACAACAGCCAGCCACCTACCGCGGAACTCCAGAGGAGCGAAGACGCTCCACAACCAAACATCTCAACC
>NW_006399959.1:811099-816596 GCF_000299155.1 Elephantulus edwardii
TAAGCCTCTAATTGTAAAAATGGAATATAAATGTATCATGTTAAATGCAATAAGCAAAGGAAGAAAGAAGAAGGGGAATTAGAATGACTCAGAATTAAAATTATCAAGATCACTTGACTGTTTGTCTTGTGTTCTTTCATCGTCCCTTTGCCGAACTTCTACCCACCTTCGTGTTCCCTCTTCAAGACCCTAGACCTCAGGCTTATAAGCCCCTCCCGACTGGAGCAGCCCTTAGCAGCAAATGGTCAGAGGTTTTCTATACTCAAACTTTCATTACTTTCCACTTTAATGTCTCTCTCTCTCTAGCTCCTCGGAGTCTTCCCTGATTCCAAATTAAGATTCTCTGGAAACTGCTAAATTGGCTCTGTTTATTCTCTATATGTTTGGAAGCAAGAGAGGCATCTCCTTCCTAAGCAACATGCCTCTGGAAATGCTATCAACTTTGTGAAAGGCTTCAGGTCTTTTTTTTTTTTTTTTAGGCTTCAGGTCTTTTGTTCATAGGGTCGTTATGAGTTTAGCTCGACTTGATGGCAATGAACAACAACAATATAACTCTATATGTAACCTATACCTCTCTCTCTGGCCTAAAGGCACCAAGGATGTGCTGGATCACTCTAATTCTTTTCACTCCTCCATGGGTTTGATCTGCCTCCTGACCGCTCCTCTTTAAAACTGCCTTCTTTGAACTGTCCTTGAGAACACCCTTCCTGGAGGCTTTCTGCCTCTTGCCATTGCTGGCCTTCTGAACACTACCAGACCAATCTTGTATAAGTGGTTGTGATTCTGCTCTCTCAGATCTCCTGCTCGGCCACCTGCGCCAGTCTCTCCCAATACTGGAGATGCCCACATCATGAGCAGACCTTCTTCTCATGAGGACAAATGGTAATTAAGTAATGCCTTATTCCCTTAAGTCTCTTTCTCTCAGAACCCCCACTACTTATTCTGCTCAGCTTATAAGCTCATAACTAACCTCTTAGTTAAAAAGATGTCTTAATCAAATCTGCAACTCTATCCTTTAGTAACCCGCCCCTCTGTGTTTATCCTGCTCAGTTTTTTTCAGCTCCATATAACTAACCTCTCAGCCAAAACTATTTTAGAATCTCTCTAAATTAGTAAAAAATTTAAAATAGACTGTATTTGTCATAAAGCTGGCTAGTTAGTTTATCTTCCAGTAGTCCAGAATGTCAAACATAAACACACAAACCAGTCTTTAACAGCTGCATCGATAATGTGACCTAGCAGTTTAAAAGCAGATAAGAGAAAAAATGCAACTTAGTTCCCAGGGTACATGTAAAGAACAAAAATTATAAAAATATGTGTCACAGAAGTGTCCTTAATTGGCTATATTTATAGGTATAAAATCCAGAATTTTGGACTTTCTGAAGTGCCAGGAAAGAAAGTGGCTTTTCTAGGCATGAGTGCTGTGTTCATTATAACAGAGGGACACCTCTGGGAATGGGCACAGGGTGGGCAGAGGCCCATGAAAGAGGACAGCCACTGAAACATCAGGGCTCAGTCCCAAGCCTTCCTAGGAATCCTTTGATCACAGGACAGCTTTCAGCATCAGCTTAAACATTGCTAAGTTGTTTGTACAGCCAGTAAATAGCTCCCTAAATTGCAATATTATTATGAAACTTGATTTCTTTTGCCTGTGACAGAGTAAATAGCACCAGGTGCCTTACATGCAGGCATTTGTCATTTTAAATAAGACTAAAGAGAAAGTTTTTCTCAAAATCCCTAAAGATGTGTAAAGAAATTTAAAAATATGATTACTATGGTTGATTTAACATAGAAAGATCCAGTAGTTTTCTTGTCTTTTTACTGTTCTTCTGATGAAAAGCACAAAATTATTAGAACTGTTAGACAGGAAACTGATAATACGCATAGTATTAACTCATGCCTACCAGACAGAGCTCAAGCAGTCTCCAAATACTGGAAAGAAATCAAGGTAAGAGAAAAAGGGAATGACTAGAGATTACTTGCAAGTTTATCTCATAGAAGACATAAGATATTTAAGTAAGACCTGTAAACTATTCTAAATTAGTAAAAATAATACAAAATAAAACCAAAATCCTACAGTGGAGATTTTTGTACTTATTTTTATTACTACTGACTTCCTTATAGCGGTAATAACTGAAATATGTGGACCATTAAAGTAAAAAATTTTATCCAATATTGACAGTAAGTAAATTTCTGTGAGTGATGCTATCTAGATTAATTATAAATTATTATTTTCATGTTTAGTAATTAATTAGATACAAAAGTAAGCCTAATCCAGGCCATGGTCTTCTCAATTACTTGTTATGCTTCAAAGAGTTGGACAATGACTAAGGATGACAGAAGAATAGATGCCTTTAAGTTGTGGTGCTGGATCCATTTATGACATCATTTACAAACAACATCCAATAAAGACTAAAATGTATAAAGTAAAAAAAAAAAAAAAGTTATGGTGCTGGAGAAGAGTCTTGACCATGTCATGGACTGCCAAGAAAACAAATAGGTGTGTTTTAGAGAGTGTGAAACCAAGTCTTTCCTTGGAAGTTAGGATTTTGAAGCTCCACATCACTTATTTTGGGCACATGGCCAGGAGAGACTGGTCCTTGGAGAAGGACATCATGTTCAGAAGGGTGGACAGACAGCGCTGGAAAGACCCCAGATGAAATGGATTGATACAGTAACTGGGGCAATGGGAGTTAGTGTGTTGGAATTAGTGAGACTGGCTCAGGACAGGGGAGGTTTCAGAGCCGCTGTACATAGGGTAGCTATACATTGCAGGTGACACAATGGCACATAACAACAACATACTATGACAAGTTTGGAAGCAGGAGTGGCATCCACTTCCCAAATAACATGCCTTTGGAAACTCTATGAACTTCGATAAATGTCTTTAGTTGTAGAGGGTCTTCAGGCATTTTGCTCATAGGGTTGCTATGAATCGTGTTAGACTCAAAGGCAATCAACAACAACAATTAATTACATATAATTCATTAAAGATTATAGTTCCATATAATAAAGAATAAGTTCTGTATTTATTTTACAAATTGGCAAATTGTTTTTCATGACTATCTTAGTTATGCAATAAAGCAGTAGTCGATCCTCAGCCACCAGCAACAATCCCACCCAAATGAAAATCCAGCCCTTTTTATCTTGACTAACAGAAGCTATCACCAAATACACTAACCTAGATCTTGATACCCCTGAAAACCTTCTTTTCCTTCATGTACAAGACCCAGACCAGAAAAAAACTCCAAAAATTGGAACAGGGCCCTCAGGCATCCCACAAGAACTGCTCAATACAGCATTTAAAGTCTTTAACAATAGGGAAGAAAAAGCCAAATGAGAGAAGGAGAAACACATGAAGGCCAAATACCAATTTCCAGCTTCAGCTATTCATAGCCCCAAAACCAATCCAACACCAGACTCAATCCCTATGGTTTGGCAAAACAGCACTTGCCAGCTGTGGCTAAATAACACTCCCGGGAGAATGCTTTCGGTGTGGCAATCCTGGACGTTGTGTTAAAGTTTGCCCTAACCTGCAGCCTCTTTCCAAACCTTGCCCTATGTGTGGGCAATGGGGTCACTGGAAAATAGACAGTCCTCAAGCCTGGACACCCTGGGGCTGGGCAGCAATACTGTCTATCTCATTGCAGTAACCTAGTGGCAACCAGGAATTCCTCTTTGATTACTCCCCATCCTAATTCCCTTTCTAGTCATTCTTGTTTATTACTCTTGCTCCATTTTATAAATATCTTTCCGAAATTTTTAATAAGCCACGTCACTGCCATATCACAAGCCCAAGAACATGTGAAAATGATGCTTCTCCTTCAGACCTTACTGGAAACAAACACCAGCTCCCCAACATAGCCCCAGATCAGCAGGAAGTATCCAAAGATGACTCTGCCCCTATCCACTATACTCCTTTAGGGTCTAGAGTGAAGGAATAATGTGACAGTTGCCCCAGGCCTGATTATTCCTTAATAAACTGGTAATATCTAAAGCAGCCAGATAAAAACCAGATTGGACAATGGATCCTGTTAAGGCTCTGTCTTCCCTAAAACCCCTAAAAAAAGAGGCTGCCACTGTGCCATTTTGACTCTCTCCATGTGTGGTCAGTCATGCATTAAAGGCCTGTTTATTTCTTGGGACCAGTTTCCTCCTTGCCCTCTCATCCTCTACTCTTTTTCTATCTAACACCTCCCAAGCTGTAATATCTTTTTGTCCTCTTCATTCAACTCACCTACAGATCATTTCACCCACTGCTCTATTTTACAGACTCTGGTCTCTCTCTTCAGTAAGGGTGAGGCAGAAAATAAACCCATGGTTTCCTTTGCCAATAACAAGAAATGTTGGAAAGCTGGATGGCAAAGCTGTTGCCACTGGCATGTCACATAAACTACATCAAAAGAGCCAGGATGTCTTTTAGTGATCACACCAATTATCCCAGGTTAGAACCTCCAGTCAGCACCAGTGTCAATCTTGATGAAATCATTCATCCTGATTAGAGGATCTGGATGGTTTGAGCATCATGGGTCACCAAATGAGGGGTTCTTTTTGTGCCCACAAAAATCTTAGTTTGCACAACTTGTACTTTGCCTCTTCAGGTATAATGTGGTGAACAGCAAATCGACCTTTGGTGTTATGGATTAGACAGAAATCCTCCAGTTTTGTCAATGCTGATCACTTCCATAAAAGCAGCAGTTCGAACTTTTAAACCTCATCTCCACTCAGGCCATACTTAAGAAAATTATCAGGGGCAAACATTCAGTTTGTGGAATCAATAGATGGATGAGGAGCAAGTACACCAGTCACTTTGTCCAGCATCCAATGCTTTGGAGCTGCTACATGCTTTAGATACTTCCTGGGACCAAGAGCCATAGGCACGGAAAGAGGAGTTAAATTTTTCTTAGCCATGATTTGTTATGATCCACAGTTGACTGTTGCATAGTCAATAAGACAATAACATATTCTGTTTTCAGTCAAGATCCATCTAACATAGCAATGATCTTTCATGCCACAGACTCTTCAAATTCAAGTCTGAATTTCTGAAAGTTCTATGTCAAGATTCCAACTATTTGATAATCTTTAGCAAGATTTTACTTGCCTGTGATATCAATGATACTATTTAATAATTTCCACACTGTTGGACTACCTTTTTTTTAATGAACCTTGAGACAAATTACATCAATCTTAAAAAAAAATAGGTAGGGAATATTCAGGTTTCACTCTGAAGCTTATTAGTCTTTGGTCTTATACTAAAGCTTTTCCAGGGTTGGAACCATTCTGAGTTAAATGGCACAAAACATAGGGAGAAGATGAAAGGATGAATCGAGTCAAAGGGAGGAAGTAGAAAGACTCATAACCTAATACAAAGACTGTAATTAATGCCATAAAAGAAATTATGGATGAGAGGTTGCATATGAACTTTCACTTAAATCACAATAAAAAGTCTCTCTCTAAAACTATAAATATAAAAATATTGTAGCATATTCTTAGTGGA
>NW_006399959.1:817366-857466 GCF_000299155.1 Elephantulus edwardii
ATAACGCAGATTGTTGATAAATCGTCCACCAATCTTGACCCCACATTTCTCCTCATAGAGCCCAGCCTCCCGGATAATCTGTTCTGCATATAGGTTGTAAAGGTATGGAGATAGGATGCATCCCTGGCATACGCCCTTCCCAATTTTGAACCATATAGATATTATTATATAATATGTATTATATATTTTTATACTATATATAATTCTTCAATCCACTCCCATGGCCAATACCTGCTCCTTTAAGACATTTCTTCTCAGGGATTTTAACATCGTCACCCCACCCACATCCAACGCCACATCAGTCTTTTTTTAATTTTACTGGTTTTTTTGTGTTTTTTTGTTTTTTTTTTTTAATGTGTGTACCGTCAAATTGGATCTAACTGGTACAGGAGGCGACTGTTCCTCCTTCTTCAGCAGAGCATCTGGTGGATTTGAATCACGCACCTCTGGGATTGCAGTGCAGTTTCCTGCCACTAGGCCACCAGAGCTCGCCACATCAGTCTTTTTAAGAATTAGATGCTTCGGTATACAAATTCAGGTCCTAGAGAGAGCAAAGGCCAAAGCCAAAGATACTGGGCTTGTCCCGTGCCCTTGATAGTGTCTCAGCCCTTAAAAGCGTCGTTCCGCGCCCTAAGGCAACCGGAAACACCATGTACCGGGTTAAAAGCACTGCTCGCAATGCTCAACCTCCTCTCTCCTGGCTCCGCCTCCGCCCACCACGTGATGCGCCCTGGACCGCTTCTGGCCCGCGCCCGCCCCCGCCACTGCCTCATTGGTCCAACAGTTTTGTTTGCCTTATATGGCCAGGTCCTACCACCTCGTGACCGTTCATTGGCCTGGCTGCAGCCTCAGTTAGATGACGTCACCCAATACCGATGGACTAAAATAAACTGAGAAATTGTGGGACTTGGAGTTCGCGGGGGAAATGTGGCTGTAGGGTTCCGGTGGGCTGGAACTGGTTCCGCATGGTCCTAAAGCCTATATATTAGGCCGAGGGCTTTTTGAAGATGCACCAGAGTTTGCGTGGGCAAGTGGAGTTACAATGGTGGCAGGCGAAGGGAGCCTGAAGCACCAGAACCTACTGGACTCGCTAGCCTGTTCCAAGGTCTTTTGTGCTCAAGATGTTGCTACTTCCACTGTGTCAGGGCTAGGGGGCCATGCAGGACTTTGCACTTGGGAGTACTGAGGAAGCCTGGAAGGCTTCCTGGAGATGATGACAACCAGTAGACCTTTGAAGGGTAAATTTATTCAGTGACTCCCTAAAATAGTTCAAATGTAGGTCAAACCCTCCCATTTGCTCTGTGGGTGAAAGGCACCTCCTGATCCCTTTGACTGTGGCCTAGGAAACCCTCAGGCAATTCTGTTGTCTATCAGGTCACTTTGAGTCTGAAATCCTGGCACCTAATTACTATGTTACCCTGAAGCGCTTATAATGTTGTTAGGTGATATTGAGTTGGTTGCTACTCAACTCATTGTTGTCCAGCTTAACTGACTCAGCAGACCCTCCAGCAGCTTTTCATAGGACATAAATGTTATGGGAGAAAACTGCCCATCTCAGTCTTAAGAGCTGCTGGCAATGCAACTCCCTAAGGTCCACGCCACCAGATTGCCTTTCTGACTCATATACAGCAAAATGAAAGTCCTCTATGTACCTATGACTGAGTCCGTTGTTGCAGTTCTGTGGCAGTCCATATCTTGATCCGCTTTTTCGCTGACTTTCTACCAAGTATGATGTCCTTATTCGGGGACTGATCTTTCCTGATAACATGTTTGAGGTATGCAGGCATTCACGGTAAGGTCCGAGGGCCTCCGGCAGTCGCTTTTTGCCAATGTTTCTTGTCTTCCTGCATCCTTACCGCAGGTGCACCCCTTTACCCAAGAATGCCAACTATAACAAGGTTCAGGGTTCACGCTCGCGACAAAGAACATAATCTGCATGTGAGTCATAGGTTGCATCTGAAGTCCTCTTTCCTGCTACCCCGAGTGAGCCAGTAGGGTGCACCCACAGTCCTCTGCCTCCTGTGCCCATCAGTCCCTATTCTACACCCACAATCTGAATCTCTCTTGACCCGGCATATGGGTTCTACGCTGGGGCCCCGGAGCCTGTGCAGCAAGCAGGTGCACCCTCGCTACTCCCGTCCCCGGCCTCTGATGGCCGAGGTTGCGCAGCTCACCCTCCCAGTGATGGTGTGGGATCGGCCCCCGGACGGAAGCGCGGGAGGACCACAACTCCCAGCATGCCCAGCGTCCCGCCCGCGGCCAGAGCGCGGCGAGTCCAGTGAGTCAGAGCTGTACAGTAAATATTTGTATTAGCTGGAGCCAGTTCGCTAATGGTGGACGCGTGAGGCGGAGGAAGCAGCTGCTCGGCGCTCTGTCCGTCAGCATGGACGAGCTCAAGCACCAGGTCATGATCAACCAGTTCGTGCTAACGGCGGGCTGTGCGGCCGACCAAGCGAAGCAGCTGCTGCAGGCCGCCCACTGGCAGTTCGAGGTGCGGGCCGGCGGGGCAGGGGCAGGGCCGGGCGGCGCGAGGCCTCGCCATCCGGCCCTCGTGCCTGGGTGGGTGCGGGCCCGCGGACTCAGTCGCTGTGCGCACCCCGACAGCGCTGCGTCTACAGCTGGCCAGGCCCCGGGAGACCAGCGCACTTAGGGGCCCGGGCCTTGGTACGTGCTGAGGCGGCGGCTGTCAGGCCTGGACCCTGCAGGGACGCATCTACGCGGCCTCTGGGCTCCAGAAACGCTGCGAGGGTGGACGTCCTGAGAAGCCCGCTTTACCCTGCGCACACGGAGGCCCTTAAGAGCTGGTGGCGGCTGGGGTCAGGGGGATAACCACTTTTGTTGGAGTAACGGTCGGTAGCTGCCCGAAAGGAGGCTGCCTCAGGTCTCTGTGTCCCTGATCCAATAGCGGCCGGGTACCGAAGGGCGAACGCAGGCCCGGAGAGTGTGTGCCACTGTACGTGTGTGCACGTGTGTGTGTTTGTATTTACGCTCCGCGCACACAGCTCGCCTTTCGGGTCTGGGGGACGCGGAGCACCCCCGAGATTCAGGGCGAGAATGTGCGTTATGCCTATGGTAGTTGCTGTGGGTTGCACAGTTGTGGCCTTGCCCCTTATGGTGGGAGGTGTGTCCACAACACACCAGTGACCAGATGTCCTATACGCTTGTGTGCGAGTGCTTTCCTTTGGTGGGGTTGCATCTGTTTCGTGTACAAGGGTCGGTGGCTTTCAGCTCAGCTGGGCCAGGAGGTAGGGCTAACCACCTCCTGGCCCAGCCCTCCCCGAGACCGCTGCTGGCCATGAAGGCACTTGCTGTGAAGAGGCCACTAGGCCTTCCCTAATAAAAAACCAACAAACCAGAACCAGACCCACTGCCACACAGTTCATTCTGACTTAACCTTGATCCTGCCATTGTGTTTCTAAGACTGGGAATCCTAAGGGGAACATACTGCCCCTCTTCATATCACTTGGCTGGTGCATTGGAACCATTAATAACCTTTCAATTAAAAGCCCTAACACACACACACACACACACACACACACACATACATCCATTTCCGGTTCATAAGCATGATTGGGTGTTCATACTTCTGTATGACATATGCCACCCCTTTTAAACCTTGTTAAGATATAGGCACGCTATCCATCTGATGTGGGGAAAAAAGCCCTAACACATACACTTGAGAAATAATCACATACATCACATACCATACTGAATTGCTGACTGAAAAGTGCAAGGTGGGAATCCATTACACACTTCTGGGGGGAAAGATGGCAGACTTTGTGGCCTTTGAAACCAAGGAAGAGTCGCACAGTCAAAATCAACTAACTCAATGACAGTATATTTGGCGGTGCCCCCCACCCCCCAAGTGTGCAGGAGGGTTGCAGCCTGGTCCAGGGCCACTCCAGGGTTGAAGTTGCCCTTGGAGAGGCCCACTTCTCACACAGCTACCTGTTGGAACTCCCAGGAACCAGGGCCCAGCCAGCTTCGTAGACTGGAGAAGGGTAGAATTTCTCCCTCTCAGGTTCTGACCACCTGGGACTGACTGTGGTCAGCCCATTTCTCTGTTGGCAGGAGCTCCCCCTCCCAGCTACTGGAGGCCCACACTAGGACAGTGGTTGGTCCTTTCCCTCTAGGGGGTTCCCTCCTTCTGCCCTCAGTGTCCAGGGGATGTGAGAGGCTGCTGAAGCCAGTCAAGTGCCCCACCTCTTCCTAATCCTGGTATCCAAGTGGCAGAACTTCTAGAAGTTAAAATCTGCATATAAGGGGCCCTTCCTGTGGAAACCTGCTGGGCAGGTGTGCCAGGGTAAGAGGGCTCACCAGAGCCAGCTGACCCTGTGCTTTTAGGATCCTGGGTGAGGAGGGGAGGCAGTTCCTACTGGAACTCCTATGGACCCCAGCCTCTTCTGGGGCAGGAGGGGGCAGGCTGAGTGTCTTTGGGAGTGAAGCCAACTGGTGGTCTCCTGGGGCCTCGGTGATCACTGGGAGGTGGGTAGCGACTTGCCTTCTGGCCTGGAGCTCCTCAACCCTGTCTAGGGACACAGGTTGGGGCATCTCCAGCAAGAAGTTGGTCTGACTTTTCCTGAAGAAAATAACAAAGCCCCTGATGGCAGGCCCTGGGTTAGGATGTTTTGAGAAGGACTGAGAAACAAGCAGGCAAGCCTGGGTGTGAGTGCAGCACCAATGGTTACTGGATCAGGACTGGGCCTGAAACTTGACTGTGGGCCTAGTGTACCCTTTACACACACCTCAGGATTGTTCCATAAAGCCATAGGGCCCCTTATTTCCCTGCAACATTCCATAGTGCTGCGTGAGGGATGGCCTCCTAGGAGGCACTAGAGCCAGGTCTGCATATAAGCAGGAATCCTGTCTGGGCCTCTCCTCCTTCACCCTTTCTTGGGCCTATCTCAAGGACTGAGTCTAAACCTCACAGACATGGAGGCAGGCAACCCTGTCTCCACTTCTTGGGGTCTGTGGTCATATCTCTCTTACCCTGGAGTGTCCTCCACCCAGGCTAGCTCAAGCAAAGAAGTCGCTGAGAGGACAATTGAGGCAAGATATATGTGCCTCTTTGGGACTGGAAACAGGCAATGAGAGGCTGGACTCAGGATCCTTAAGACCAGTGGGCAGGGAAGTCACAGGGTTCTTTATTGTGACGAGGACAGTACTGCCCAACACACCCAGTGAGGGTAATTGAGAACCCCAGGTTCTGTGGTGGTAAAGTGGCCACAATGTTGTGGAGTCTTCAGTGACTGGTTGTGTCCTGGCCACCCCTCCAACATGGCAGTTGATGGGCCTGATGGGGAGGGGCCCTCGAGGTGAGTTTGGGCCCACCTTTTTTTCCACAGACAGCCCTCAGCGCCTTTTTCCAGGAGACCAACATCCCCTACAGCCACCACCACCACCAAATGGTGAGTGACCAGGTCCCACTGGTGGGGAGAGGGAGAAGGGCAAGAGTGGGGACCTGGTGTCTGGGGCGGAGACTGGCAGGAGCCTAGGGGCAGGAGCAGAAATTGGTGCAGGGTGGAGACCCAGGGGAATCCCTCCTTGGCTGTGGAATGCACTAGCAATGCCTCTCATTCTGGGACCCTGGCCCCTCAGGCTCTGAGTGGCCCCACCTTGGGCAAGGGTGTCATCTAGGGTTGGGAAGCAAATGACTTCCAGACCATAGGCTAGGCTTAGTTCCCTTAGGAGATGCAGAAGACTGGGGTACCATTCAGAGGGAGAGCCTCATCCTTCCTTCACTTTCTTCCCCTACAGATGTGCACTCCTGCCAACACCCCTGCTACACCCCCAAACTTCCCTGACGCCCTCACCATGTTCTCCCGTCTCAAGGCCTCCGAGAGCTTCCATGGCGGAGGCAGTGGCAGCCCCATGGCCACAATGGCCACATCCCCACCACCCCACTTTCCCCACGCGGCCACAGCAGGGAACTTAATGGCACCTGGCTGGCCAATGGCAGCCTCGCCCCCAGGGGGCACACAGCATCAACAGCTGCCCCTGTGGACTCCAGCACCCCCTTCTCCGGCTTCAGACTGGCCGCCCATGGCCCCCCAGCAGGCTGCATCGGAACCGAGGGTGCACCCAACCATGGAGGCTGAGAGATAAGGGAGGCCCCTCTCCCTCCCGGAGGCCATGCTCCGTGGCGTGGGAGAGGACGTCTCCACAGGTTCCCTTCATTCCTCTTGCACCCTATTGTTCCCTGAAGCCCTGGACAGGAGGAACTGGCCAGATGGAGCTGCGTTGGCACCCACACAGAGCTGCATGCATAGGCCAGAGCCGACGCAGCCCAGCCCACCTGGATCAGGTGCCATGTCATCAGGCGTCTGGTGGACAGAACTTCTGAGAGACCGAACTGCTTTCTTGCAATGACTCCCTGCCCATCCCTCCCTGGCGGGGCCCAGGATGCTGAAGAGAAGGGCCACAGCATATCTGTGTCTGCGTGCTTGCTGTGTGGCTGTGTGTATCTCGATTTCTCCAAAAGCATCCAGTTCATGAGGCTTCTGGACTTTGCATGTTACTGTGAGCCCTGCACCTGTTGCCCTTCTCCAGGGCCCCACCTCACTCCTACCCTTGTTCAATACTGCTGTTCTGCAGAGAAGAGGATTGTGGGAAACTTGAGGACACTTCCCACTCATCATCCCCAGCTCCTGTTTCCTGGGGCTTACCTGCATGCCTCCCCAGAGCCTGGTGCCTCCAGCTCCAGTTTCCTCACTCCTTTTAACAAAGTAGAAAGAATTGCAAACCACCCATGGGCTCTGTTGTCTTGCCTGGCTGCCTAAATGGAGCCAGGAGGGGGTTCCTCCTCTCCCACCTGCCCCACATTACCCCTTCCTGTGCTGTCCCTGCAATAGCACAACTCCAGTCAGGGAGTAGGGTCACCATGTGGCCCTGAGAGAGCTGGAGCATGGGGTCACAGCTCTCAGCCAAGAGATTGGGGTTACCATGTAGTGCTCAGAGCTAGACTATGGGATCACCACATGGTCAGCAGAGCTGGGGAGTGGGGTCATGATGTGGTCAACAGAGCTGGGAACTGTGGTGGCTCCCCGAAGCTAGTCTTCTGTCACCCTGCCCCACCTATGCACTTAGGGCCAGGGTGTGGGGTCACCATATAGCCCTCAGAGAGCTAGAGTGTAGGGGTCACCATGTGTAGTCTAGTTGCATCTAGAAACTGGGGTGCTAGCTCAGGAACTTGGGCTTTCCAAGCATCATGCCTTGGGCTGGAAAAGCAACCACAGCTGACTGAGGGGAGCCATAGGTGGGCCTCTGGGGTTGTCTCACACTCTAGAATGTGTATGCAACTCGGAGGTTGGGGAACTCCCACCCTGCCAAACCTGGAAGCTCAGGAGCAAAGGTAAAAGTGACATCTTTGTGCTCAGGTGTGAGCTGGCAGTGGTGCTTCTGATAGTGGGACCCAGCCTGGTAAGCTATCTCATCCATCTGTCTCCCATCAAGACCCTCGTGAGACCCTTAAGACTGGCCCTTAGTGACCCTTTGAGCCTGGGACTAAACTCTGGTTCTCAACTTTAGGCAGGCTTGTAAGGTTATAACACTAGCCATACATGAGCACAAAGAATAGCATTTGCTCAGGGAGAAAGCTCAGAAGGCTTGAAAGAGGAGTAGGCTAGAAAGATGAATAGGGATGAGAATTATAGGAAGGGGGTGGGAAGATCACTGTTAAAATGTGTATTTTGTAAGGCTCTTAAAATTCTTATGCTCCTGTGACTGGAAAACCAATGCTCTGTAACCTTTCACACAAATAAAAATTTAAAACTAACAGGCATTCCAAGAAACTGCCTGTGGAACAGGACACCAGGCTTGCTGCTTTGAGCTCCAACCATAGCATCATGATGACTGGATTTGACCTTGTATTGGCTTTGGCCAGGAAACAGTGTGCCTTGAGGTTTCTCTGATTCCAAAGAAGGGCCTGGTTTATCCTGGGGTAGAGTATAATTGTGCTGTGGGCTTTGCACTGTTTTTGCACCATTTTATCTGTCAGCATTTTAAAACCAGAGAGTTCACATGAAAATCCCCACTTCTGGAGGTCTTAGAGAGCAAGACTTTGTTGTTATTAGGTGATGTTGAGTTTAACTCAGTGACCCTATGAACAGCATACATGAACTCTGCTCTGTTCTGTGCTGTCATCATCTCTGACGTACTTGAGCCCATTGCTGAAGTCGCCAGGCCATATCTATGGGGGTTTTCCTTCCCCTTCTCTGATGATCCTCCACCTTTCCAAGCATGATGTTCCTTACCAAGAAATAGCCTCTCCGGGAAACATGGCCAGAGTTTAAGAAGTTTTTCCTCTAAGGAGTATGCTAGCTACACTTTTCCCAAAACATTTCTTTTGGGAGTCCATGGGACCATCTTACCCAATACCACAGCTCAAAGGCATCACTCATGTGCAGTTTTCAGATGCATAGGAAGTGATTGAAAAGACCATGGTCTGAATGAGGCGCACCTGTCATCAAACTGACATCATCACATCAGTGTTTTGAATAGGTCCCTGACAGTAGACTTGCCCAAGGCAATAACTGTTGGTCTGCATTACTTTTGGACTACCACTGGCCAAAGTTGACCGGGATTCTGGGAAGACTGCCCCCCTGGTCATGTCACTACAGCCACTGTGTTCCCAGCTCTTTTCTCTGCACAAATCTTCATTTTCCTAGAAATGGAAATATCTGTGACTGCAGGGTGGGGACAGTGGGCTGACAAGCGTCCTACCTCCTGGCCTGATGTGTCTTTTAGATACACTAAACTGCTCTGGAGCAGTCAGGGCCTGTCTGGGTAACTGGGAAGAGAGAGGGCTTGTTTTCTGTGGAACCTCTGGAACTTGGGCACTCAGGGCCAGGAGCATTCCCATGGACTTTTCAGTGGTTACCAGGGTTCATTTATACACATTCCAGCTTTCCAGCCACAGAGCCTTTACTGTCTGGGAATAGCCTTGCAAGTTTCCCTGGGCTTTGATGACATTAAATCTTAATGGGAGAAGACAGCCCCTTTTGATGTCTTGGATCACTTTCTACCCGCTGCATCCAGCCTGCTTTGGGTGGCCAGTGGAAGGTTCAGAGGCAAGGTGGTTTCAAGCTCCTGCATTTGAAAAGGTATGTATTGTCTGGCCACAGCTTGTATTTGGGGAAAGTATACCAGCTGGACTCTACAGCAAAGGTGATTTGAACCCACCCATGGGGTTTGCAGGAGAATGATCTGGGAGTCAATCTACCTGTAAAGTAAAAAACCAGAACAACTACCAAAAAGCGGTGCGATTTGTACATGGGACAAGTAAATCTTAAAGAAAAGAACCCTAGTGGCACAGTATGTAACTTAACCAGGCTACCAACCAAGAGGTCAGTAGTTTGAATCCATAGGAAGGCTTCTCCCTCAGCCTTAGAAACCAGAGGAGCGTCGGCATGGTGAGAGATCCAGCAACCGTGGTTAAATCTTAATAGAAGAGATCGGCCCGTTTCCATCTGAGGAGTGGCTAAGTCGTTTCAAACTGCTCACCAGCAGGTAACACCATGTTCAAGTCAGTTTGGTGAAGAAGGTTCCATAAACAGCAGCCCCTCCTCCCCTTCCCCTGCACTGCCCCTGCACCCCTGCCGTGCCCCTTCACCCACCTCCCCAGTGCAGGTCTTGTTGGGTGTTATCCTTTATACCTCGAGATTACTGAGTTCAGTCTTTGAAAGGTCAACGATGTTGAGTGACCCTTCAGGTACGGTGGGGGGTTGGGGGGGACATGCTCCAACATCATATGTGTCACCTCCCTCTCCTTCCTGGCCAGGCCCATTCTCCAGAAGGGCTGGCTCAAGTCCCTTCTCAAGAGATTGACTGGTCCTAGGCTTGAAACAGGAAGCCCCAAGTCTCAGCACAGTGGGTCACATTCTTGCTAGGAAGTGCCTTTCCCCTTCACTCCTCAGGCCTTCCTGGGCTGGGTTAGTGTGGGGCCCATCTGAGGCATCTGTCCAGTGTTCAGAGTCTTCCAGGACCCACCCCTCTGGGACCAGAGGCTGACTGCTGGCAGGGACAGGAAGTTCTCTGCAGTTGATCTGTGCCCACTTTAACCTGTCTCAACTTCCCCTCTCTCCCAAGGAGACCCCTGGAAGAGCAAGTGGGTTACTAGTGGCACAATTGGCCTTTCTCAGCTTCAGGAGGGAGGAAACTTGGGTGCTAATGGATTCAGATTGGGGTACAGGTCCAGCTTGGAGCTCCCTTGGATCTCACCTCCCTGGTGAGGAGCCATGACTGTGCCTCATCAGTGGAAGGGATGGTCAAGGCCGCTCAGGCACTGTATCTGGCAGACCTGAGATTTCTCTGTGATGCTGGCCTGCCTGACACAGGAGAGAAGGGCCACAGAGCTACTACCCCCAGGGAAGCAGGAAGAGGGGTCACAGTCCCTTCCAGATGGCATTGAATCATCCAACCAGAGTCAGTAGGGTGCAACATTTTATTCCAGGAGAAAGCTTGTCTGTAATGTGGGAGTGGATGGGGTTCCCAGACTGTCTCCTAAGGCAGCATGGACAAGCAGTTCCAGAGTCAGGAAACTGAGGGCAAGAGGGCCTCACTTGAACACCATCCTTGGAAAGAGAAGAAAGCAGTGAGGGAGAAGACTGGGGGTACAGAGGCCATAGGGAATGGGAAGACCACCCCACAGAGCATTCTCCAGCAGAGTTGGAGAGGAGTCCAGTAGCCAGGAGGCAGAGGAGACAGTGTGAACCCAGGGAGGGTTGGGGGGCCACTTGGCTCTGCCATCACACTCCCCAGTGAGCTTGGAGGGCTGCCAAGAGCATGGACAGTTACAGTAGCTGAGGGGCTAGAGGTGGTCAGCCACCCAGGGCTGGGTCGAGCCAGGGCTGTTAAGGGGCATTGCTACATGTCCTTGGGTTAGCCAAGGTGGAATTCTACCACTCAGATCTTTAAACACCAATTCCAAACCACTCCTGTAGAAATACCAAGATCACTGCCGTGGAGCTACAGAGTGCACCCCAGGCTCCCACCCATTCTTTTCCCAAGGGAGAAACCCACCAGCTGGCAGTGGTGCTCTCTGCTACAGGGCGGCTGGGAGCTGGAATCATCATATGAGTGCTAGTAGGATAATGGAAAGTTCACCTTAGAAAGAGGTGCCTGCACTTACACCAGCAGAGTTGAAACAGCCCCCAAGTCACAGTGGGGCCCCTATGTCCTAAGATCCTGCCCAGGAGCTTGGGGCACCCAGATGGTCACAGGGCTGAGGGGCTCACGGCTTCAAGTGTTCCTCCTTGAGAAGGGTGTTGGTTCTGGACTCGAAGCGCTGTGTTTTTTGGTGTCTAGGGGCCCCTGGTGCCTGGTGGGCATCCCTTGGGATCGGTGGTGGCATGGGTGGCAGAGAAGGTGGCCTGGGTGGTGCTGCCCGCAGGGGCCCTGAGTAGATGGTGCTGGATGCACTTGTCTGGCTGTACAGAGCTGGGAGGAGAACACAAGGCCTCAGGAACCACCCAGCTCCAGCAGAATGTAGTTCCCTGACCCAGCAGGACTCCATTCACCCAGTCCCGTTGGGCATCTGCACCCACAACACACCAGCAGAGGGGAGCATGATACCCAGGAAGGACCTAGGGGCCCAGAGTGCAGTGTCAGGCCTCTTGCTTGGCCTTGGCCTCAGCTTCAAGTCCCTGCCTTCAGGGCGTGATGGTGGAGAGGAGGGTTGAGATAGGAAGAGTGTAGGGGTGCAGTTGACTGCTGTTCCCTCAGAGGCCTGGCACCAGGTAATGGAAGCCATAAGCAGGCCCAGGGCATCAGAGGGCTCCCTTCTCCTACCGTGGCTGGTCACACCTGGAGGACAGCTCTGGGGCCTGGACCAGGGCCCAGCAAGTGAGTGAGCAGTGAGAGGCAGGTGAGGTGGGGGGATGGGTACTCACTGGTATGAGCTGGGTCATACAGGTTCTGGGATGGGGGCCGAGGAACCTTCACAGCTTCAGGGAGAGCAAGAAGACAGAGGCCAGAGTGAGGACTTGATTTCAGGGGTCCACCTCAGACAAAGCTTCCACTTACTGCCTCCTGGAGTCTAGAATCCATGACACCCCGAGGTTCTGAGAGGGTCTGGAGACCCAGTGGATAGTGCTGAAGGACAGTCACTGCTTTTAAGTCAGCAGTACTCAGGCTGTAGGCTGGGCTGCCATGGGCCCCTTCACCCCATAGCCCCACTTCTTTTCCAGCCTAGAGTTAGCATGACTGACTATTGTCTGGCCAAAGGCCACTGCCAGAAGGGTGGGGGAGAGGCTACAGGACAGGGAAGGACGAAGGCAGAAGGAGCCATGTGGCAAAACCCACCTGAGCCCTGACTGAGAGCACTGGGTCTGGTGCACTCCTGCCAGGGCAGGGGGAGGTGCTGTTTCTGGATCTGTCTCTGGCTGTCTCCTCTTCTTGTTCCAAAGAGCATCTGACCTCAAGGGGCATCTCCCTCACTAGGCTCCCACCCACCGCACATACGGTTCCTCCTCTGCTGGGGAGTGGGCTACACATACTGCTCATGTGCACTGCCCAATCCTCCTGGAACTTAGGCTGTGAGGGGCAGCGCTAAGCATCCCCGTCACACTGGGCACTCCCCATGAGATGGAAACGGCGATGGCCAAACAGACATCTAATTAAAACTAACTCACACACTTCGTCAAAGAAGATATTCAGATGGCCAACAAGCGCATGAAGACATGTTCAAAATCCCTAGCTCTACGAGACATGCAAATCAAAACAACTATGAGATATCATCTCACCCCAATCAGAATAGCAAGCAACAAATGCTGGTGAGGTTGTGGAGAAACTAGAACCCTTATTCACTGTTGGTGGGAGTGTAAAATGGTGCAACCACTGTGGAAGGCGGTATGACCCTTTCTCAAAAAGTTACAAATAGAGATACCATTTGCCCAAGCAATTCCACTACTGGCATCCAAGCAGATATATGCACACCCATGTTTATTGCAGCTTTGTTCACAATAGCAAGGAGTTGGAAACAATCCAGGTGCCCATCAACAAATGAATGGATAGAGAAGCTGTGCTATATTCACACAATGGAATACTATGCTGCATTGAAAAACAAGGAACTCATGCAATATTATTCAAAATGGGTGACCCTGGAGGACATTATGCTGAGTGAAATATCTCAGTCGCAAAAGGACAAATACTGCATGGTGCCACTGCTGTAAAATGGGACTGATATCAGGGTTGGGGTAAGACTGAGAAAAAACTGGATAAATTGCATATACTGCATTGAAACAGATGAGGGAAAGAATAATTTAAAAGCGATGTATGATAGGGTATTATGGTTATCACAAGAATCGAGAAGTAAGGTTGCATAGTGGCGTGTACTTGGGGCGGTGGGAGGGGTGCAGGGGGATTGTATATCAAAGGAAGAATTTTTACTTTTCAAAGAGAGGAGTGAACTGGGGCGTGGGGAGGGCTGGGCAGGGAGAAAAGTGCAACAATGAATGAATGGAAATCCAAAATCTTTGTAAATGTTCATTAAAATTATTAAAAAAAACAAAGAGAAAAAAAAAAACCCCAACACCTCAACTAACTCACAGCTGACCCTGCAGGGAGCCCTGAGACAGGAAATCTCCCAGAAGAGACTGTCTATATGCCTCCTGAGGACTCAGTGTGTTCCAGTCAGCAAAATACCACCTATGTACGAGGCTACTAGAGCTCCAGGGGGACAGGGCCTGTGGGACAGCCAACAATTGTGATCCCAAGCGGTCCTCTCTCTCAGAAAGAACCCTAGGTGGGGTGCTCCAGAGGGAAAAGCCAGAAGCCCAGGAGAACTTTGAACCCTCATCCCCTCCACCGGGTGCCAGATGGTCTCTAGGAAAATCTGTTATGGATTGCATTGTGTCCCCTCAGAAAACAGGGACACTACAATATACTGGGGAGGTTATGTACCACGAGTAAACCAAGCAGCTGCAAAAGGATGAAGGGTGAGGTGCTACACAGTTCATTTTATCACAACAGCGTGTCCACAGATGTGGTCTGTGACACTTTGTCAGGAGAACTACAACGGGAGAGAAGCAGGCAGAGGCAGGACCTCAGAACCACCAAGCAAGAAGCATCAGGAGGAACTTCCCTGTGTTGGGAAGCTTCTGGATATGGAAGTAATATTGGACCTATAGAGGAAGCAAGGACTTGGCTCCAGAGCCAGCAAGTGTCCACTAAAGCTGGCACCCAGCTGGGACTTGTAGCTTTCAAAACTGTGATAAATTTATGTTTATTAAAAACCTATGGTTTCTCTGTTATGGAAATTGTGTTGTTGTGTACCATCAAGTTGGAATTGATCCATAGCTGACTGTCCAGTGGGTTTTCAGAAGCAGTAAATCACATAGGAGGAGATTGCCCATCTTCTTCCTTCTGCAAAGCAGCTGGTGGATTTAAACTGTACACCTTTGCACATTTTCTTACCACTAAGCCACAAGAGCTCCCTATGACAATGCTAGATGTCTAAAACACTTCCTCAGTGACTTTTTACTTGACCAGAAATGGACATGAGCTAGACTTGGCTGTTTTGGCAAGAAATGGGCATGGAACATGAGACAGCATGGCCCAATCTGAGAAGTTTAGAAAGGTCCACGTGGCTGGTCCCAAAGGTATGTTGAAAAGATTGTCAAAATATTCATTGGAAATGAGGATGGCCAGACATCATCTCAGGCACTTTTTGCATGTGGTCAGTAGTGGCCAGTCCCTGGAGAAGGCATCTCAGTAAAGTAGAGGCTCAGAAGAAAGGAGGAAGAACCTCCATGAGATGGACAGATCTAGTGAGCGCAATGATGGACTCAAACCCAGCAGAGATGGCAAGGATGGAAGGATGGCTTGAGACCAGCTGGGGCTCCGTTCTGTTGTCCTAGGGCAATTCTGAGTTGGAACTGACAGCAAGAGATGAGGAAGATCAGATCTTGAAGGATCATATGGTCAAAGCTTCTGTGGAAAAGAATCTTCAGGGGCTGAGCAAGGATGGGGTAGGTGGCAGGGCACATAGTGTGGGCAGGGTGGTCAGCTGAATCAGTGACTTCCTGACAGCAGCCAAGTTCCTAATCACAAAGCCTGGGAGCAAACACACGACCTTACATGATGTTACAGACTGAACTGTGCCAACTCTAATAAGGTTGCTACAACCCTGTGGTAATTAGGATTCAATTTGGGAATGGATTTTCTTGATCATGTTGTGATGGTGGCTGATGCTGTTAGGTGCTATTGAATAAAACCAAGCCCTGCCCAGTGCTGTGCCATTCCCACAATTTCTCCTGTGCTCAGGCCCACCGTTGCTGCCACTGTGCCAATAATTCTCACTCAGAGTCTTCTTTTATTTTGTGGTTACCCACCCACTGCTGTTGAGTCAATTCTGAGTCAGGGTGGACCTCCCTCGGGGTCTGAAGGGGTCAGTCTTTATGGAAGAAGACTGCCTTTCTGACCTTAGAGGAGCCAGGCTGGTGGGTTTAAACTGCTGACCTTTCAGATAGAAGCCTATGATGTTTAAGAATGTGTCTTCAGCCAATCTCCTTTTTTTTTTCCCCCTCTTCTTCTCCCTGCCTCTTTTTAAACAGTCCCTCGGTAAGGACTATCCACTTAGCTTTGTATCCAAAGACGAAATTTGTAGGTGAAAGGAGTTAGGAGTTAGCCTTCGTTACAGACTGGTTCGTTTCAGGGTCGAAAATATGGAACGCTTCACGAATTTGCGTGTCATCCTTGCGCAGGGGCCATGCTAATCTTCTCTGTATCATTCCAATTTTAGTATATGTGCTGCCGAAGCGAGCACAGCCAATCTCCTTTGAGATATAAAAGAGTAGATTAAAAAAGCAAGCCACCAGAGGTGCAGGAAGATAGAAGAACAGATGCTAGGGGAGCTCTGGTGGCCTTAGGGGAGCTCTGGTGGCCTTAGGGGAGCTCTGGTGGCCTAGTGGCAAGAAGCTGTATTGCAATCCTAAAGGTACATGGTTCAAATCCACCAGATGCTGTGCCGGAGAAGGAGGGATAATTTCCTCCTGTACCAGTCAGATTTGATTTGACGGTACATGCACAAAAATTAAAAAAAAAAAGAAGAACAGATGCTGAAAAGAGAAAAGGACACAAATTGACAAGAGGTGACTTCCTCCTAAGTAGACACAGAGGAAGACTTCTCCTTGAGCTCCCTGAAAGCTCACACCCCAGCTCTGAACTTCTAACAGCACTCGGTAGCTAAAGCACACACACACTTTGCAGAGTGACTAGGGATCCAGAGATTGGGAGACAATCCTGGATCATCCTGGTGGAAGCCTGTTATTTCAGTCTTGTCTAGTGATGCCTGAAGACTTAAGAACAGCAGCCACAGTGGGGGTGAGGGCACAGGGGACAGCAGTGGCCAAGTCCAGGAGGAGCCATTTACATTGCAAGCCACTGACAAGTACATGTGTCTCCAGAGAGACAGGGTCTGGGATAGTGTGCCCCTTGGAACCAGGGTCAGGTTGTGTGATGGGTCCCAGATGTGACCTCTAGAACCAAGCAAAAAATGTGACCTGGTTGGGAAAAGGGTCTTGAGACAAGGTCATTTTGGATCACCCAACATGTTCTAAGGTGGTGTCCTGACAGAAGGCAAAAGGGGACAGGCCCAAAGAAGATGCCTTGAGAGACAGAGGCAGAGACTAGCATGATGCAGCCACAACCAAGGAAGATCAAGGACATCAGATGCTTGGGGGGAGCTGAGGCAGGATCTGCCCCAGAGCCCTCAGTAGGAATGTACCCTGTCTACCTCGCTTCAGATTTCTAGTCCCCAGGTTGTATCTACCTGTCCATCCAGTGTGTGGCCCATTTTTCCTGATGCCCTTGGACACAGACATAGGGTGCTGCTTTCTCTGTTCAAGGTGCTCCTTTTCTCACACATCAGTGTCCAGTTCTCATGTCAGTAGGGCAAGTGGTGGGTGAGGGAGAATGACAAGGGGTAGTTCTGACCCCCTGACCAGTGTGGACCATCAGAGGGACAAAGCCTCAGCTTCTTTTTCCAGAGGGGGAGCCTCCAAGGACACTCTCTTTTTGTCATTGTTATGGATTGTGTGCCCCCAGTATGTGTCAACTGGCCAGACCAGGATTCTCAGTATTATATAACTATCTCCACTTGTGTTCATGAGGCAGGGTATTGGGAGACCTGGTGGTGTAGTAGGCAGAGATGTTGGTTGTGCTACTAACTAAAAGGTCAGAATCTCAAACCCAATAGCTGCGTTTCAGGAGAAAGATTAGCCAGTCCTCTTAAGATTTATAGCCTTGAAGACCTGGTGAAGGGTTGCCTGAGTTCCTTCCCTGGGCCAGCATCCCTTGTCCTAAGTGTCCTGTCCCCAGGTATCCCTCTCCATCTGTAAGGATGGGTGCTCTGATTCTAGTTATTTGTCCCTCCTTGAACCCTACCTGATAGGGAATGCCCAGAGGAAGGGCAACACATCATTTTGCCCATTTACTGTCTCCTGGTATGCAGGTGATCCCAATCAGGGACAGTGCCTGCTCTGGATCCCACTGACTTGCACCTAAGTCACTTCCCACTTGCTTGTGTCCCATGCCCCAACCCAGCAGCCTCACCTGCCAGCTCTTTGTCTGAGGGGAAGGTGGGCCACACCTCCTTCGGGTTGTTCATGCGGCCCTTGTATAGGATCCCGTCCACACCCAGGATGTCCACCTCCGCCTGTGGGCAGCCCAGGTACTCCATCAGCCCATGGTGCCTGAGACCAAGCTCGCCAGCCCCAATGTCTGCCCCAGACTCACCGTGTCATAGTCCAGCAGCTGGGGGTCTCCATAGGGATAGATTGTTGATAAGCTGTAGGGGTTAAACTTGAGGTTGCTGTTGTTCCGGGGGGCATCACCCCACTCCTGCTGGAAGCCCACGGAGTGCATGTTTCCCTCAGGGTCCACCAGGCCCTGGAGCTGCATGTTCTGCTGTTCCCTGCATGAGACAGCATAGTCAGCACCCTCCAGGGCCTCCTTTGTCACAGTAGGGAGGCCCTGGGCAGAGGGGGACACCAGCTGTCCCTCAAAGGCCTGTGCCAGTTGCTCAGTCCTGACTTGGTCACAGAATTCCATCAGCTCTTTTGAGGGGTTCTGTCTTTCCATCACCCACCCTGTCTGGCAGACTCCCTCAGAAAGTGGTGGGTTCTGGTAGGGACTCTGAAGCTTGGGGTATCAAGAGCTTGGGGACTAGGCTGGGTCAGGATCTGGGAGGCCGGGTGGGTGAGCCAGAAGCATGAAAGCTCAGATGCAAGTTTTGACACTGACTTCCTCTACCCCTGACATTCCCTGACCCTAGTCTCCCCATCAGTGAAATAGGGAGGAAGACAAAAGCCCCCCCTCCTCCCAGTGTGGTCAGTGCTCAGACAAAGCCAAGCAAAGACTTAGAGGTTCAGGTGTCATGGCTAAGTGCCTCAAAATTGACTTGGGAACTCAGGGAGATGAGGGCTAAGCTCAAACAAGGTCTGAAGGACACATGCACATTGTACCCTCCACACACTGGGACCAAGACAATATAATGCCCAGCTCCACTCTGACTGTTGTGAAAGGATCATAGTGTAGGGGGCTGGACTGAGTGGGAGAAAAATGTGGAGTAAAACTCAGAAAACCAGGCTGGATGACCTAATGGAGACATGCAGAACCTCCAATGTTCCTTCCTCACCCTTGGATCTTGGAACAAAACTCAGTTGTGTGGCTCAGTTTTCAATCAAACAATAGGCCTACACTGTGAACAATAACCACACAAAAGCAAAAGGGCAGTGTTTGCTCAGAAGGAAGGATTAGATAGGATGATGAATGGAAATGAGAATAACAGGGAGGAAGCAGGAAGATAATGTTACAATATGGTGACTGTAATTAACATCATAAAACAAAATGTGTATGAATGATTGAACAGAAAACCTGTTTGCTTTGTAAACTTTTGATGAAAGCAAAATAAAAAAGTTAAAAAGGACAGGAATCTTTCCCCGAAGGCACATACAACCAGTTAACCACCTGACTTTGAGTCAGCTCCAGTCATGGTGGCCCCATGGATGTCAGAGCAGAACTTCCTCCACAGAGTGCTCAGGGCTCTGCTCCTTCTGATCATCAGGCCTTCCTTCTGAGGTACTGTTACTCTCAACAGGCAGCCTTCCCATTACTACTAGTTGGATGCCTCATTGTTTGCCTCATCCAGAGGCTGCTGAGACCATTGAAATAAAAAAGCCCCCAACTCCTAGCCATCTTCCACTGGGTCTCCAGGGACTGCCCATCTTTCCCCCTCAAAGCAGCTGGAGGATTTGAACCCCTGACTTTTTGGTTAGCAGCCTGACATGTGATGTGATACATTATGCAATTAGAACTTTAAAAATGACCAGAAGTGCAACCAATGTGCTCCTTAAGGCAAGGATGGTGGAATATATACCTAGGACATGTTGTATGGAGGGACACGTCCTTGGAAAAATATGCTTGGAAAGGGGGAAGGGCAGAGGAAGACCCTCAACAAAATGTACTGTAACAATCGACTTGAGCATGGTGCATGAACATGAAGATGGGGCAAAGTTTCGATCACAGGATTGCTATGAGTGGTAGTCAACGTGATGGCATCTACTAACAACATAAACTGGAACCCTCTGTGGTTAGATATTCTGTCTCATGGTGATCTTGCAGGATGGGGGTGGAAGGAACTGCCTGTGAAGCTCTGGAGGCTAGAAACATTTATGGAATCAGATTGCCTTGCTTTTCTCCCACAGGGTGGCTGGTGGGTTTGAGCCGTGAACTTTTCCATTAGCAGCAGTGTTTAACCACTACACCACAAGGGGTCAATTTGTCTCCTTCAGAACTCATCTGTCTGCCTGCCCATCTGTTGTCTATGTCCACACAAGCATGTGAGTAACTGACCACACCCTGGGACCATCTCTGGCTGTAGGGCTACAGGATGTCCCTTAGGATCGGTTGTTGGCATGAGTGGCCTGGGGCCCAGACCCCATGCTCACCTTATCTGCTGGGGCTGCTGCTGGTACTCGTAGCTGTTGGGACTGGATGGCTGGAGGCGTGATAGCAGTTGGGCTTTTCGGATGGTGATGAGATGTCTGTTGGGGACAAGAAGGTGACAGTGGCCAAGTGGGAGACATCAGTTGTCAACAGAGAACATGAGTCCCCATCTCCTTCAGGAAGCCTTCATGGGTCAGACAGGAGGTATATCTTTGGGGCACACCTCTCCCAATGCTTCCTTTGCTTCTGATACACCTGTAGTCCACAGAGACTTGGCTGCTGACCCAAGGGCCAAAGCCACCAGTGGTTTCTTAGAGAAAGATGGGAAAACTCCCATGTGATTGGCAGCCTTAGAGATGCAATGGAAAGTCAGCTATGAGAAATGTACAAAGAGAAATGTACAGTTACTGTGTCAATCCATCATGTTGAGGGTCTTCTCTCCTTTGCTGACCCTTTCTAAGCATGATGTGTCTCTCCAAGGAATGGCCTCTCCTGGCAACACATCCAAATTACCTGAGATGAAGTTTTTAATTAAAAAAATAACAATAAAAGAAGGTGATGGGAGGAAAGACATACAGTCTGTACCAAAAAGAATTGGCTGACACAGAACCATTTTAGGAAGTAGCATATGATAAAAAACCAATGGTTAAGGAGAAAGTTCAAGTTTCTTGGAAGGAATTGACAAAAAAAAATAAGGCTCCAGGAATTGATGGAATACCAATTTATATATTTCAACAAAGAGATGCTGCCCTGGATGTGCTCATTAGGTTGTCCCAAGAAATCTGGAGAACAGTTACTTGGCCAACTAATTGGAAACGATCCGTGCTTACTCCCATGCTCAAAAAAGGTGATCCAACAGAATGTGGACATTATCAGACAATATCACATGCAAGCAAAATCTTGCTGAGGGTTATCAAAAAACAACTAGAAGTACATTGATAGAAAACCCCAAGAAATACAAGCTGGGTTTTAGGAGAGGCCAGGCACTAGGAATATCACTGCTGAAGTCAGATGAATCTTGACTGCAAGCAGAGAGTACCAGAGGATGTCTATTTGTGTTTTATTATCTATGCTAAGACATTTGACCCTGTATACTCTTTCCATATTCTTTTAATGTTTCCTGGATCATTTAATATTCTTCCCAAAGCATCCTTAAGTATTGCAACTCAAGCCTTGACTTTGGTCTTCAGTTCCTTCAGCTTAAGAAATGCTGAGCGAGTTTAGCCCCTTTGATTTTCTGACCTCCAGCTCTTTGACATTCCATTATAACACTTTACTTTGTCTTCCTGCGCTGCTCTTTGAAATCTTCTGTTAAGCTCCTCAGTATCTTGATTCCCCCCCTTTGTTTTGGCTTCTTGGCACTCTAGTGTAGAGTCTCTTCTGACATCCATCTTGGTATTTTCTTCCTCCTCTGTCTTTGAATGACATTCTTCCTGGATGATATTCTCCCACAGCTCATCTGGTCTTTGCTTATTAGTGTTCAAGTCCTCAGACCTGTTACTGTGATGGTTTTGAAATTCAGATGGGATAGACTCAAGATCAAATTTTGGTATCCATGGATTTGATTTAATTTTCCTTAGCTTAGGCTAGGTTTAGAAGAGGCCATGGTACTAGGGATATTATAGTTAATGTTAGATGGATCTTGGCTGAAAGCAGGGAGTACCAGAGGAATGTCTGTTTGTGTTCCGTTGACTATGCAAAGGCATTTGACTGTGTGGGTCACAACAAAATGCTGTTCACTCTGAGAAGAATGGGAATTCCAGAACACTTGATTGTGCTTATGTGAAATCTATACTTGGACCTGGAGGCAGTTGTCAGAACAGAGCAAGAAAATGTTGCATGGTTCAAAATTGGGAAGGATGTTATGTCAGGGATGTGTCCTATCTCCATACCTTTTTCAATCTATATGCAGAATAGGCTATCTGGGAGGCTGGGATTTATGAGGAGAAATGTGACATTAGGATTGGAGGAAGACTCATCAACTGTCTGAGTTATGCAGATGACACATCCCTGCTTGCTGCAATGAGGAAGAGTTGAAGCACTTGCTGCAGAAGGTCAAGAACTGCAGCCTTCAATATGAATTGAAGTTCCACATCAAGAAAATAAAATTTCTCACCACTGGGCTGATTGGTAGCATTATGATATATGGTGAAAAGATTAAGATTGTTAACAGCTTTAGTTTGCTTGGCGCCACAATCAACACTCTTGGTACCAGCAGCCAGGAAATTAAAAGACAAATTGCATTGGGAAAGCCTGCTGTCAGAGACCTCTTCCAAAGTACTGAAGAGGAACAATGTAAGTCTGGAGACTTATCCAGGCCATAGTCTTTGCAATTACTTGCTATGCATCAGAAAGCTGGACAGTGACTAGGGTTGATAGAAGGAGAATTGATGCCTTTGAGCTGTGGGGCTGGAGAAGAGTATTAAATATACCATGGACTGCTAGGAAAACAAACAGGTTCGTCCTGGAGAGGGTGAGACCAGGCTGCTCTTTGGAGGCAAGAATTCTGACGCTTTATCTGACATATTTTGTTGCAAGGAGGGACCAGTCCTTGGAGATGGACATCATGTTTGGAAGGGTGAAAGGACAGTGCTAGAAAGGAAGGCCCTTGATGGAATGGATTGATTCAGTGATTGGGGTAATGAGGGTAGGTGTGTCAGAGGCAATAAGATTGGCACAGAATAGAGCAGGGTTTAGGGTTGTTGTAATAGGGTCATTAGGAATTGCAGGTGACTTGATGGCACATACAACAATGACAACCACCAAACTATTTTTTTTAAACTTAATCACAAAACATTTACTACCTTTAAGCTTTCTTTCCCCTCACTTAGTAGAAACATTTTTAAACTTATTATTGGCATACTGACATTGACACAGTGACTGAACTAATGGGTGAAGTGTAGCAGAAATGCTGAGGGTGGTGCAGGACCTGCCAGGGTTTCCTTCTGCCTCATGAGGGGTCAGTTCAGTGGCATCTAATAACATAAACAGTTTTCCAGAGCACTCAGCAAAAATTGTTCCACAACTATGCTCTTCAAAATTGCAGCCATTTGCCCCATTTGATGCTGTAAAATGTAACTTTACATTGAAGTTTGCTAAAATTCAATAAAATGAAAACTCAGCCCCTTGGCCACATTAGCCGTATTTCTAGTGCTAATTATTTACACATAGCAAATGACCACTGCACTGAATGGCACTGATATGAAGTATATCTGCCACTACGGAATGCTGTGGACAGCGTTCTTCTACCACCTGACTCATACTGGCTGAGAAAGATGACTATAAAGTATTCATAATTTTATGTCTGGATTTAGGTTGCTTCTGATTTTTTCTGGCTTGCAGGGAAAATTCTGGATGTGACCTAGAGTGGTGATGGATTCTGTGGGTTACCTGCCCTCAAAGAACACTGAAATATAACCCCAAATATGAAGAAACACCTAGAATTGTGTCCTTCACAATGAACATCACCACCCTTTTCCACTGGAGCTGATTCAGCCTCTGCTTACAGGGGATACTCAGGAGGTTTGGTGTAGGAAGGAAGGAATGTTATAACAATGTGTGCAGCCCAGGGACTCCCTCAGAGTGGAATGAATGAAATGGGGCATGTGGAAGGATGTAAGTTTTGTATGTGAGAGCAGGGTTCAGTCCTGCAGGGAGAGCTAGGTAGGGCTTGTGAGTATACTCCCTGGTGGGTCATAAGGGAAGGCTGACAGGGACCATTAGAGGAGATGAAAGGCAGCTCCCTTGGTGGCCAGGCAGTGCCAGGTGAAGACCAGGAGAATAGGGCATGCATGAATGCTGTCTACCGAGCAAGCATAGACCAGAAGCGAACAATAGACCAGAGCCTCCTGGGTGGACCTGGGCAGGCTGGCAGAGGCCAAGAAGGGAGGATATGCATGGGGGCCCTCTGGTGGGCTGACTGGGGTGCAGATGCCCCCCAGAGGTCAGGAATCCAGAGGAGGAACAGGTTCAAGGATATCCCATTCTGGGTAGACATGGACTGTACTTACGGGCCAGTCATCATCTCCACCGGGCGGTCACAGGAGATGCACTTAACTCGCTCAAATAGCTTCCTGGAAGAGACAGGCTCCCTTAGATCGGGCACCTCTCCTCTGCCCAGCCTTTGCCTTTGTACCAGGACTCCCACTTGTCATGTAGAAGGCTGAGGAGTAGGTGTCTTTCTGGAGACCTCTCTGCCAGCCAAGGCCAGAGCTTCTCACCAGAACTTCCAGGGTAGCTTCTTGAACTGAGGAAGTCCTCTCCCCTTACCCCAGTGTTCCACAAGCTACTTCCCTCAAATGCTAAGCTACTCAGTTTTCCCAACCAGTGGGTAGAAGCTAGGTTTCCCCTCAGAAAGGGGCTTTGCATACTCACTTCCTGAAGCCAGCAGCACTGTCTGGGTTAAAGCGGAGGCCCTCGATCAGCAGTCTCCTGACTATTTTCCAAACATCTTCCATTTCTAACTTCAAGTTATCCAGGTTACTGTGGATCAGCTGGGCACCAGCATAAGCAAACAAAGAAGGTTTGGTTACCATACTCTGCCCCTTTCCAGAAAGGGAGAAGTTAGAGTAATCAGAAAAGTTACACAGAATAATGCCATTCTCCAAAAATCATGGTGATGCAAACCATGATTAAAGCAGTGAAAATCCGACACCTTCTAATACTTCTGCAGTGGTAGGAAACTGGCTTCTATTTCTTTAAATAAATACTGTGTAGTAGTTTAAAGTAGCATTTTGCACAGCCTTAAGTAAGAAAAGTTCTCATTTGTAGGCAAAAGATGGAATAAGGTTGAAGAGTCATCCAGGAAGAAATTGGTACTGACTATCTGACAAAAAAACTGACAAAATCTCAAACACGTCTGCCCTGGAGGAAGTGTAACTAGGGTGCACCTTAAAGACAAGTATGTATATATATCACATACTCTGGGCATGTTGTCAGGAGGGCCAGTGCTTAGAAAAAGCCATTTTTCTTGGAAAGGTGGAAGGTCAGAGAAAGAAAGATCTTCAGTGAGAAGGATCAACATAGTAATTGTAACAATTGGCTTGTGTACATAGGGATGATGAGGATGGTGCTGAACAGGGCAGAGTTCAGTTCCATTGTTTATAAGGGTTGCTATGAGTCATAGTCAACTTGAAAGCATTCAGCAACATGATGGATGAACAATTCCACAAAAAGCCATGAAGGGGAGTCAGTGCAGAAGATCCTCCAGTCCCAGTCAGCCCCAGCAGCCATCTTGAATGTACTCTAATGGGAGACCCTACACCAGAGTCAGGGAATACTACATAGTTTAAAATTAGGAAAGATGTGCATCATTCTTGTATCCTTTCTCCATACCTATTTAGTCTAAATGTTGAGCAAATTATTCAAGAAGCTGAATATGGCATCAGGATTGGAGGAAGACTCATCAACACCCTTGGTTATGCAGATGACACAGCCTTGCTTGCTGAAAGTGAGGAGGAGGACTTGAAGCACTTACTGCAGAACACTGCAGCCTTCACTATGGATTGCATCTCAACACCAAGAAAACAAAAATCCTCACCACTGGACTGATAGGCAGCATCAAGATGGATGGAGAAAGAATTGAAACTGTCAATGACTTTATCTGACTTGGGCCCACAGTCAGTACACTTGGTACTAGCAGTCAGGAGATCAGGAGATATATTTGCACTGGGAAAGTCTGCTGTCAGGGACCTTTCCAAATTATTGAGGGGTAATGAAGTCAGTTTGAGAACAAACGTGTCCGTGATTCAGGCCATAGACTTTTCAGTCACTTGCTATGCATCTGAGAACTGGACAATGATTAAGGATGATGAAGAATTGATGCCTTTGAACTGTGGCATTGTAGAAGGGTGCTGGCAAACAGATATGTCACGTATGAGGTGCTGCCAGAGTACTTGGAGGCAAAGATGATGAACTCACTTACTTTGGATATGTTGCTAGGAGAGGTTGTTTCTTGGAGAGGGACATCATGCTTAGGAAGGTTGAGGAGTGGTGAAAGAGAGGAAGACTCTTAACTGGTTGGGTTGACAAAGTGACTGCAGTAATGGACTTGAGTGTGACACAAGAGATTGTGAAGATGGCATGGGATAGGACAGTGTTCAGATTGGTTACTATTAGTCATACTCAATTAGATGGCACTTAAAAACACCAAAATCACCCACATAAACTCCTTCCAAACTAATTTTTCTTTAAAAATTGGGATTATGGTGATTTATTCAGAAAAAAAGGTACATTTGAATAAAGGGAAATTGCAGTCCACATGAGAACTTTTTCTACTTCAACATGAGAGCTTCTAATCAGAATAATCTAAGGAACACAGAAATTATAATACCAGCACTTTATTGGTGAGTTTTTGGACACTACCAAACTCTTGACCCTCAGAAGCAGAAAAAGCAGAATAAACTTCACTTGAAGTAGCTATGTTCTGGATGTTCTGGGGGTAATTTGTTAGGTAGTAAGAAAGAATGTGTGAAGGGTGCTCACCTTGCTCATGTCTTTGTTCAGGTGCTCAAAGGACTTCTTCCAGTCTTCCTCATAGTTGGTGACCTTGAGCATAAGGCTATGCATCATATCATTCAATTCCATCACCACTGTCTCCAGGTCAGCCCGGCTGGCCTTACTTGCCAAGATACTTCTGTCAGCTTTCTAGAAAGAGACGGGGAGTTCAGGAAGCAGGGCTGATGGAGGCAGGTCAGAGGCAGCTAGGACAAAACCAACCTCTTCTGGGGAATATTTTATCTAATTTGGAGCCATGGAAGTTAAGCCTTGGCTTAAGTTCAACCTTGATGTCTATATTGGTTCCAATAGGATCCTTTTAAAAAAACAATTACAGAAAGTTATTTTATTGAAGGAGCTAGTTGATTCTAGACAAAGGAAAGACAGCATATCAAGTTCAGATGTTTTGGCAGGAGAGATGACTACTACTAAAGGCTCCACTCAACAAATACACTCTAAATCTTGAAGTCTCCTATTTCTTCTCATACAGAAGTGGATAGACTTTGGCACTCAAAGGATCATGAAGACCAAATAAGACAAATTCTTTTGACCAGCCACCAAGAGTCTTTGAATCTTCTCTCAACCAGTGCATCCAGTGAAAACAAAATTCATTTTCCTGACTCCTCTGGAGGACTGAAGAGTCTCCATCACATTGTAAGCTCCCTGCTCTTGATCTTCTTTTCCTTGTACTCACTCGTCAGGCATTTTGTGATCTGCTGATTAAGATCAATGCAAGACCAAAAAATTTCAGAGTTCTGTGCTGAGTGGTACCAACATGAGGAGGACTTTGGATGCCAACACATTGACTGGCCCCGTGAGTGGCCACAGCCAGCCTCCACTTAAATATAATCTTGAGATCTAAATTAATATCTGCCTGTGGCAGGGAAGTTGGTGTATAAATAATTTTTTTAGTTGTGGTGAAAATATGTATAACAAAATATTTTACAATTCTAATTCAATAATACTGATTACACTCTTCATATGGTATAGCCACTATTATTCTTTTCCTCATCCATCCATTACCATTCACATACACAAATGGCCTCCCTCCTACCATTGTGGCATGAACTCAACTGTTCCTCCTCTCCAAAGAGCTAAAGAACAACAATGTCAGTCAGGAGACTAAGGTGCACCTTATTCAGGCCATGGTCTTCACAATTACCTGATATGTATCAGAGAGCTAAATAATGACTAGGGGTGACAGAAGAAGAATCAATACCTTTGAGTTGAGGTGCTGGAGAATAATATTGAACATATTGCCAAGAGAACAAACAGGTCTGTCCTGGAAAGGGTGAAACCAAGGTGTTCCTTGGAGGCAAGGATTTTGAAGCTTCAGCTTACATACTTTGGACATGTGGCCATGAGGCACTTGAGAAGGTGGAGGAACAAAACAGGAGAGGAAGGCCCTAGATGAGATGGATTGACAGAGTAATTGGGGCAATGGGGTTAGGTGTGTCAGAGACAGTGAGACAGGCTCAGGACAAAGCAAGCTTCAGAGCCATTGGGCACAGGGTTGCTATAAGTAGCAGGCGACTCAATGGCACATAACAACAACAATGTTGTAACCTGGAGGTTATGGAATGATCACCTATGATTTGACAAGTCAAACAGTTGTAAGATGAGTAAGGGTTGGATATAATGCCCTGATAAATGTAAGGGGAATTTTTCTGAGGTGTGGCTTATCCCATAAGAGATAAAAGGAAAGAAGTAGTAAAAAGAAAGGAGACATCTCAGTACCACCAAGAAAAACTGGCCAGGAGGAGAGCATATCGTCTAGGCCCAGGTTCCTGTGCTGGCTCTTTCCCCACCTATTGCTTGCATCCTATATTTGGACTTTCAGACTTCTAAATGAAACTGATTATGAAAGCCCTCCACTTGTGTAATTTCCATTTAACAGTAGTAGGTAACTAACACATCCTGGTAAACTGTTAATAATCTTTATTTTCTAGATATTTGCTTATTTAATAAAACTGAGATCTTAGCATATGATTTTTAAACCCATACACCTGAATGGATGGTCTTAACTTTTGAGAGGTCCCCAGCCTTTCTATATTGATACAAGTCATAGGAAATTAGCTCTGGAGCACTATCCACCTGGTGTTACCATTGTGGAGTGCTGCCATTTTCCTAGATGGGAAACCTCAGTTCAGGGGAATAGAAAAGGTAGGGGAAGTTCTCTGCTCACTCACCTCTTTCAACTCTTGTTCCATATTGATTTTATCCACCTTGTTAATTTCTAGGTTTTTAATTTGAGCCTGGAGAGTCTGATGATAGAAGCAAAGGCATGTCAAATACTTGTGGGAGTCCTAACTGCAATATCTCCCTCCCATTTCCACTTTTCCACGTGTAGATGTTATATTAAGGGTTTATGGTTCAAAAATTGCCATTCTTTGACTTTGTCATGTGGGTGGGCAGTAATATGTGAATAGGGCAAATTAGCCTGTCCACAAAGGGATTGGCTAGTTTTGTCAATCCACAAGGGGATTGGCTAGTCTTGCCATAAAATTGAGCAGATTTGGCATCAGAGTTGGAGAATATACCCAATAAGCAAAGAAGAAGCAAGAGAATGCAATGTGTCCCAAGATTTTCGTGCCAACCAGACCAGTACCTATGGAAGCATCAGGCATAGCAGCAGAAAACTAGAGACCTGACATGAAATGGAGTGGATCTTAGGGCTGCTATACCACAGGAAACCAGAACTAAGAATCTTTGTCTAAGTTTGTTGGAGAACTTGAGGGTGGGGAGGACTGAGATCTTTGTAACACTGGCCTAAAGACATGAGGCTCAAGGCTGAGGTGCCCACAACCACTTTTTGGAAGCTGTCCTGTATTCTGCTACTAACCTGAACTATAGCCTTCCAGTTCTGTGTGGTCTGTGAGTTATCACATCAGATTTTGGATCCAGTAAAGCAGTAAGCTTGATGTTTGGATGAGTAGAAAGAGGTGTGGAAGTGTGGGGGACATGTCTGACCTCACAGGAATTGATTCTGTATTGTTGATGTTGTTGAAAGGGACAGTTGGTAAAGGTCAGATATGGTCATCCCCACGTGGCCCTTGCTCTCCCCCCCCCCCCCGTTTATTATATCCCTAGAAAAAGAATCCCAGGATTTTTCCTCCTGTTTGTTTTCGTCTTGCTTCCTCGTGGTCCATGATGCCAGTTGAGGTTGTCAATTCAATGAAACTGAACTGATGGGATGGGAGCAGATTATATTCTGTTACTTTTCTAGATCTTTGAGCTGCACATCAAATCTGGGGTTAATAACACCACACTTGTTTGATCTGCCTGTGAGGTTGACAGCAATTTTCCCTGCTCTGTGATCATCAATGATTTCAAATTCGCCAATGTAACCATGCTTCATCATCGCCATCAGGAACTGAACGATAGCTTTGTAGCATAGCCTGATAAGAACCTGGCACTTGCCTCTCTTCTTGGCACTGTTGATGCTTTTGGGAGCATTGGCCAGGACGTTCATGCACACTATTGTTGCAGCATGGAAAGATGGGGGAAAGGGCCCTTGCTCTTTTAACAGTAGGAAAGGATAGTGGGCTTGTTGAATAGCAGGCAGACAGGTACATTAGAAAGCCTAGTCCCAGAGGGCTCTAGGTGCCCAGACTAAGAGATGAGGTGGCATTCAATGCAGAAAGGACACTGGCATGAATGAATGGAAAGCCAAAATCTCTGTAAATGTTCATTAAAATTAATAAAATTTAATAAAAAAATAGCAACAACAACAACAAAAAAGCAAGGACACTGGGACTGAGAGTAAGTTGTTTTTTGGAGGTGGTATCAAAGGAACTTTGTTCTGTATGGAGGGAAATATGAAGTTGAGAAGCACAAAGCAAGGCAGACACCTAAGCTCCCTAAATGTTAAAGGCAAGTGTTCAAGTTGTATAAATTTACTGAGTGTTTATCATTGTGTCACTCATGCTATCCCAAACAGTAAGGAGAAATCCTTATTTCCTATGACCATAACTCCATGAAGGACACCTCTGTTCAATTATTCTGCCAACTTTACCCAAAAGCCTATCATGCATCTGTTGCTTAGTCATAGTGTGGTGGCATGCTGTGGTGCTCAAAGCCACACTGTTGGTATTTCAAATACTAATGGACTCATCTGTGGTGGAGAAGAATTAAGAATCAACAGAGCTCAGATTCTGGGAAGATGGCAGCCATGGAGAGTACAGTGTGAAGAGCCAGAGGGATAGCAAGCCTACATAAAGACGGAACACTAGAGAGTACTTGACGTTCCATAGAGACAAACCATCACAGCGTGACATGAATAGTAGGAATTTGAACCAGAACTTTTGTTAACACATTATTTTAGAAGCTATAAAAACTTAACATTAACACCCTGCCACGCCACAGTCCCATCTTGGACCCAGCAAAAGCTGGAACCTGTTAGCTGAGCTGCTTTGGTACTTGAAAGGAAAAAGGTTAGTGGGGAAATTGGCTGAATTCTCTTAAGCCCCATTAAAACCTGGTGGGTCTGTTGCACGATGTGGACAATAGGAATTGAATCATAACTTTTGTTGAAACTTTCAGTATTAGAACTGTAAGAACATAGCCGTGGTGTGGACTTGGCAAAAACCAAAAGCCACAAGATGAGCTTCTATGGGACCCATTGGAAAGGAGAAAACTTAGTGGGGAAATTGGCTTAATCCTTTTAAGCCCCACTAAGACCCAGTGGGTCTGTTGCATGACATGGACAGTAGGAATTTGAATCAGAATTTTTGTTGGATTAGACTCTGAATGAGCACATAGCCTCAGTTGCATTCGGGGCCACATTTTAGTCCACACTGTAGATAGGCAAAAGCCGGAAACGGCAAGCCAAGCTTCTGAGGGACCCATTTGAATGGGGTAAACTTGGTGAACAGTAGGAATCTGAATAAGAACTTTTGTTGGATTAGACTAGGAACTGTACAAAAACACAGCCTGGGTTGCACTCCGGTCCACATTTCAGTGTGCACTTCAGATCAGCAAAAGCCAGAAGCTGCTGGACCCATTCGAAAGGGGAAAGCTTAGTGGGGAAATTGGCTGAATTTTCTTAAGCCCCACTAAGACCCAGTGAGCCTGTTGTGTGACATGGACAATAGGAATTCTAATAAGAACTTTTATTGATACAAATAGTTTTAGGAACCACAGGATCTTAAACTCGTACTGCTTTACAGAAATTTGACTGAGTCTTCACTGGTCCTGCTAGACCCAGGACCCTGCTTGGGCAGGGGCCACTGGGTGAGGGCACTGGTTAGTGCTGCTGGGTAGGGGCCCCTGAGTGAGAACTGCTGAGTGGGAGGTGGACAGCTGGAATTTGATCGGGGACCTCAATCGTGAGCACATCTGGGCAGCTAAGGTCTGAGTGAGGTCCCTCAAGTGGTTGACCCACCCTGGTGATTATTTCACCCCCCTGCCTACCCCACCCCATTTGGCTCCACACCTATGCCTACATGACCAGTCAATCAACCTGCCTTTAATCAAGAGCACCTGGATCTGACTTACCTAAAAAGGCTGCTCTCACAGGCTCTGAACTGACCTTTTCCTTGAGTCAGAAATTCAGAGAAACTGTCTTCAGATCAAGAATATATCAATGTCTCGAAGAAAACAAGCTACCCTAAACACTACACAAACACAAAACAAGATGTTACCGCCAAAGGATGACACAGTAGCAATGGATTTCCTGAAGCCAGAAAGTCTGATGGAACTTTTTGACACAGAATTTAAAAGAACAATGATTGAATATTTTCAATAGATGAAAAACAAACTCAAAGAACTACAGGACACTATAAGCAAAAACCAGGAGGAGCTAAAAACAAACAAACAAACAAACAAAACCCAATCCAGAACAATGCAGATAAAACAAACGAAGCACTAGAGGTACCGGAAAAACAAGAAACCATACTCTAAAATATGAGGTCCAATGTTTCAGATGCTGTCAGATGGAGGGACACATAAGTAGAATTGAAGAGATAGAACACAGAACCAGTGAAATAGAAGATAGAATTGTCACCACTGATCTGCTAGAGCAAAAAGCAGAATAAAAAAGATAGGGAAAAGAAGAAAATCTAAGAATAATGTGGGACACCATCAAGAGAAACAACATGCGCATCATTGAAATCCCAGAATGGGCAGAAGCAAGTAAAGACACCGAAAAAGTTGTGGAAGAATTACTAGAGGAAAACTTGCCAGGCATAATGAAGAATGAGAGAATATATATTCAAGAAGCTGAGCAAACACCATATAGAATAGACCCCAAAAGAAAAACACCAAGGCATATCATAGTTAAATTTGCCAGAACCAAAGATAAGGAGAGAATCCTGAAAGCAGCAAGAGAGAAACAAAGAGTAACCTACAAAGGAGAACAGATAAGATTAAGTGCCGATTTCTCAGCAGAAACCATGCGTGCAAGAAGAGAGTGGAAAGACATCTATAAAACACTCAAAGGACGATTTATCAACAATCTGCGTTATGTGGATGATACAACCCTGCTTGCTGAAACTGAGGAGGACTTGAAGCGCCTGCTGCAGAGTGTCAAGGACTGCAGCCTACAATATGGATTGAGGCTCAATGTCAAGAAGACAAAGATTCTCACCACTGGACCAATTGGCAGCATCAGGATGGATGGTGAAGAGATTGAGATTGTACACAGCTTTAGTTTGCTTGGCTCCACAGTCAACACTCTTGGCACCAGCAGCCAGGAAATTAAAAGGCACATTGCAATGGGAAAGTCTGCTGTTAGGGACCTCTCCAAAGTGTTGAGGAGCAATGGTGTCTCTTTGGAGACTAAGGTGCGTCTGATACAGGCCATGGTCTTCGCAATCACCTGTTATGCATCAGAGGTTTTGCATTAGCACAATTAAATGTTCTGAGTTGGAAGGAATATACTGAGTCATTGTATAGAAAGGAATTGGCATATACAGAAGAATTTAATGAAATAACATATGAGCAAGAGCCTATGATGATGAAGGAAGAAGTTCAAGCTGCTTTGAAGGAAATAGCAAAAAATAAGGCCCCAGGAATAGATGGTACACCAATTGAAGTATTTCAGATAACAGATGTTGCCCTGGATGTGCTCACCAAGTTGTACCAAGAAATCTGGAGAACAACCACTTGGCCAACTGACTGGAAGAGATCTATATTTGTTCCCATTCCAAAGAAGGGTGACCCAACTGAGTGTGGAAACTACAGAACAATATCATTGATTTCACATGCAAGCAAGATTCTACGGAAGATTATCCAAAAACGACTAGAACAGCACATCAGCACAGAATTGCCTGAAGTCCAGGCTGGGTTTAGAAGGGGTCGTGGTACTAGGGATATTGTTGCTGATGTTAGATGGATCTTGGCTGAAAGCAAGGAATACCAGAAGAATGTGATTATGATACAAAAACAGATACGTAAGTATAATATAATATAATAGAAAATGTAGAAGTTGTGAGAAAACCTGTGTGGTGAGATACTTTCAAAGTCAACTACAATGCATAGTTAGCTGTGAAAAACCTGTAACTGTTTTATTCCGCATCATCCTCATGATTTCTGTGAGTATATTCCATTATGTTAGTCACTGTGTCAACTCATCTTGTTAAGGGTCTTTCTCTCTTTTAGTGGCCATCTACATTCCAAAGCATGATGCCACTCTCCAAGTACTGGCTTCCCCTGAAAATGTGCCCAAAGTAAGTTGAAGTTTCATAGTCCTTGCCTCCAAGGAACACTTTGGTTGGACTTCCTTTAAGATAGATTTGTTTGAGATTTTTTTCTATCCGTAGTATATTCAGGAAGCAGGAGTGGCATCCACTTCCAAAACATCTTGCCTGTGGAAACCCATGAACCTGGAGAAAGGACAAAAGTTATACAGGTGTCTAGGACTTTAGTTCATAGGGCTGCTATGAGTCACCTACAATTCGACAGCACTTAGCAACAAGAATAGTATATTCAATACTCTTCTCCAACACCACAATTCAAAGTCATCTAGTGTTCCTTTCCCATCTTTATTCATTGTCCAACTTTCCGATTATGCCATGGTTTGGATCTGGTACATTTTAGTCTTTAAACTGATATCCTGGTTCTTCAGAACTTTAGAGAGGTCCTTGACAGAAGATTTATACAGTGCAACATGTCTTTTGATTTCTTTATTGCTACAACTATAGCTGTTAATTATGGAGCTAAGTAATGAAATCACTAACAACTTTAATCATGATGTTGTCTGTTGGTCCAATGTTAAGAACTTTTGTTTTCTTGAAGTTGAGAGGTAACTCATATTGAAGGTTGTGTAGTCTTTGACCTTCTGCAGTAAGTGCTTCAAGTCTTCTACGCTCACTTCAAGGAAGGTTGTGTTATCTGCATGACACAGGTTGTTGATCAGTCTTCCTCCAATCCTGATGCCACATTTTTATTCATCCATCAATGGTCAGTTGCTATTTGACAAGGAGAATTGCTATTTGACAAAAACGCTTTTTGCACATTGTCCACAGCCATGTATTTGTTTCAGTTGACTAACTTAGTACCTATATTAAAAAAGTTTTTTTTGTTTTTCACTGTTGTTGTTGTGTGTGCTGTCGAGTCACTGTGACTCATAGCGACCCTATGTACAACAGCCCTAAACCCTGCTCTATCCCATGCCAATGTCACTGTCTCCAACATGCCTATCTTCATTACCCCAGTGACGGAATCAATCCATCTCATTAAGGGTCTTCCTCTCCTGTGCCATCCCTCCAACCTCCCAAGCATGAGGGCCCTCTCCAAGGACTGGTCCCTCCTCGCAACATGCCCAAAGTATGTCAGATGAATCTTCAGAATCCTTGACTCCAAGGAACAGCCTAGCTTCACCCTCTCCAGGATGAACTTGTTTTCCTAGCAGCCCATGGTATATTCAATACTCTTCTCCAGCACCAAAGATCAAAGGCATCAACTCTCCTTCTGTCATCCCTAGTCATTGTCCAGCTCTCTGAAGCATAGCAAGTAATGGCAAAGACCATGGCCTGTATCAGGTGCACCTTCGTCTCCAGACTTACATCATTGTTCCTCAGTACCTTGGAGAGGTCTCTGACAGCAGACTTTCCCAGTGAAATTAGTCTTTTAATTTCCTGGCTGCTGGTACCAAGAATGTTGATTGTAGAGCCAAGCAAACTAAAGTTGTCAACAGTTTCAATCTCGTCACCAACCATCATGATGCTGCCAATTGGTCCAGTGGTGAGAATCTTTGTTTTCTTGATGTTGAGCTTCCATCCATACTGAAGGCTACAATCTTTGACGTTCTGCAGCAGCTCTTCAGATCCTCGCCTGTTTCAGCAAGCAGGGTTGTGTCATCTGCATAACGCAGATTTTTGATAAGTCTACCTCCAATCCTGATGCCACACAACTCCTCATAGAGCCTAACCTCCTAGATAATCTGATAGACTGAAAAGATAGGGAGATAGGACACATTCCTTGATGCACACCCTTCCCAATTTTGAACCATACAGTGTTTCTTTGCTCTATTCTGCCTCCTGGTATAAGTTTCACATAAGCCCAATCAAATGTTCTGGGATTCCCATTCCTCTCAAAGTCAGCCACAGTTTGTTGTGATCCACACAGTCAAATGCTTTTGTACAATCAATGAAACACAAATAAACATTCCTCTGGTACTCTCTGCTTTCAGCCAACACACATCTGACATTAGCTATAATATCCCTACTGCCACAACCTCTTCTAAATCCTTTTCGTGTGGAAAAAGTTCTTAGTATGACCTGGACTGCTCTCCTACCGGAAGCATTAGACCAAGGGCCCACTGCTGGGAGGCCCCTGACCCCTCTGCCTGGAGGTCTTAGCCCCTTTGCTGGTGGCCCTGGCCCCACAACCTGGACCCCAAACCCACTGCCTGGCGGACCTGGCCCCACAGCCCCACTGCCAGGACACTCCTGCCCACCATGTGGAAAGCCAGCCCTGCTGCCTGGAGGACCGGGCCCTGCCACTTGGACACCCTGCCTTCTGGAGAATGACCCACCGCCACCCCTCTGAACCATGCCAGGAACAACAATATCACAGGTGATACCATTTCCTTGTCCCTCCCAGAGCTTGAGCTGCCTTTAGCCCTGGGCCCACCTAGCCTGGCTGCAGTGGTTTGCCTGATAGAGAAGACTGCTAACTCCAGGCCATATCTCTCCCCAACTGAAGCAAGTCTTCCCTTCAGTCAAGAGCTCAGAGAGAAACTCAGGCAGGGTAGATTGATAGATAGATTAATGCATTCCCCCAAAATGCAGTATACCTTCTTCTTCGATGTGCATGGAACAGTCTCCAGAATAGATCACATTTTAGTTTACAAGGTAAGCATCAATAAATTTAAAAACAGAGAAATAATACAAAGCATCTTCTCAGAACACAATGCTACAAAATTAAAAATAACAAGAGGGTAAAGGAGGAAAAACCCCAACCCTACATTTGGAAGCTGAACAACACCTTGTTTGAACATGAATGGGTAATAGGAGAAATAAAAAATGAAATTAAAAAGTTTCTTGAAACAAATAACCATGAATACACAACTACCAAAACCTCTGAGAAACAGCCAAAGCAGTAATTAGAAGTCAATTTAGAGCAATAAGCAAACACATCAAAAGGGAAGAAAAAATGACCATTGACTCTAACCCAAGATCTCCAACAAATTGAAAAAGAACAGCAAGAAAACCCAGACACCTAAAAAACCAAAATTATAAAAATTAGGGCAGAGATAATGCACACCCATGTTTATTATGGCTTTGTTCACAATAGCAAGAAATTGGAAACAACCTAAGTGTCCATCAACAAATGAATGGATAGAGAAGTTGTGGTATATTCACACAATGGAATAATATGCTGTATTAAAAAACAAGGAACTCATGAAATATTATTCAAAATGGGTGACCCTGGAGGACATTATGCTGAGTGAAGTATCTCAGTCACAAAAGGACAAATACTGCATGGTGCCACTGTTGTAAAACAGGACTGACATAGGGGTTGGAGTGAGACTGAGAAAGATGGGTTCAATAATGTATACTGTATTGACATAGATGAGGGAGAAAACTGTTTAAGAGGGATACGTTATTAGGTATTTTTGTCATGATGGGAGTCCAGAGTGAAGGCTGGATAGTGGAGTGGACCTGGGGGGAGGGATTATAAAACAATGAAAGAATTTTTCTTTTACTTCTCCAAGAGGATAGTGTACTAGGGGGGAGAGTTGGGAGGGGAGAAAAGTGCAACAATGAATGAATGGAAATCCAAAGTCTCTGTAAATTTTCACTGAAATTGACAATAAATTTGAAAAAAAATAGGGCAGAGATAAATGAAGTAGAAAACACAAAAACAATTGAAACCATCAACTAAGCTAGGCGTTTGTTCTTTGAAAAGTCAATAAAATCGACAAACCACTATCAAAACTAACAAAGGAAAAGAAAGAAAAACACAAATAATCTGAATAAGAAATTTAAAGGGCAATGTCACACAGAACCAACTAAAATAAAAAGGTTAACAATGGAATATTATGCAAAACTATACTCAAACTAATATGAAAACCTAGAGGAAATGGACAAATATTTAGAAATTCAACCTACCTAAACTGACACAGACTGAAATTAAACACCTGAACAGGCCCATCACAAAAGAAGAAACTGAAAAGGTACTAAAATAACTTTCAATAACAACAAAAAGCTCTAGATCAGATGCTTTTACAAGTGAATTTTATCAAACATTTAGAGAACTGTCACCAATTATACATCAAGTATTTCAGAAAAAAAGGAAAATATGGAATTTTCCCAGACTCATTTTATGAAGCAAACACATCCTTGATACCCAAGTCAGGTAAAGACACCACCAAAATAGGAAACTATAGGCCAATATCTCTCATGAATATAAATGCAAAAATTTTAAATAAAATCCTGGCCAATAGAACCCAACAAGATGTCTATCTTTGATCTATCTATCTATCTAAATACAGATTTTTACACACACACACACGCACACACACATTCACCATGACTGAGTGGGATTCATAACAGGTATGCTAGGATGGTTCAACATAAGAAAAACAATCAATGTAATTCATCAAATTAACAAAGCAAAGAACAATAGCCCCATGATCTTATCAATTGATTTAGAAAAGGCCTTTGACAAAATCTAACACTCTTGGGAGCTCTAACACCCTAGTGGTCAGAAGCTGTACTGCAATCCCAAGGGCTCAAATCCACCAGCTGCTCTGTGGCAGAAGGATGGGCAATTTCCACCCATGTGATTTACTGCTTCTGCCAACTATGAGTCAGTTCCAGCATGACAACAACAACAACACAACATAAGTGAAAATGAATAAAATAAATAATTTTAAAAATCTAACACTTTTTTCTGATTAGAATACTCAACAAAATAGGAATAGGAGGAATTTCCTCAACATAGTAAAAAGTATATACGCAAACCCAAGATCCAACATCATTCTCAATGGAAAGAGATTAAAGGCATTCCCTTTGAGAACAGGAAATAGGCAAGGATGCCCACTATCACCTCTCCTATTCAATATTGTAGGGGAAGTCTTAGCAATAGCAATAATAGAAGGAAATAAGAGGTATCCAAATTGGCAAAGAGGAGGTAAAATTATTTCTATATGCAGATGATATAATAGTATACTTAGAAAACTCTAAAGATTCAGCAAGAAAACTACTGGACATAGTTGACCAATTCAACATAGTAGCAGGATACAAGATCAACACACAAAAATCAGTTGGATATTTCCACAGTGACAAAGAGAATACAGAACTGAAGCAAAGAAAAACAATATTCATCATAATAGCTAATCAAAAGATTAAATTCTTGGGAGCAAATCTAACTAGAAATACATAAGACCTACTCAAAGAGAATTATAAAACATTAATAATAAAAGAAACAAAAAAAGACCTGGAGAAATGGAAGAAAATATCATGCTCTTGGATAGGAAGACTCAATATTGTGAAAATGACAATCCTACCAAAGGCAATCTACAAATTCAATGCAATCTCAACACAATTATGAATTCAGTTTTTCAATGAGATGGAAAAGGCAACTTCCAATTTCATCTGGAATGGAAAGAGACCCCAAATAAGCAAAGCACTTCTGAAAAAGAGAAACAAGTTAGGAGGTATCTCACTCTCTGATCTCAAATTCTACTACATTGCCGTGGTACCCAAGACGCAGATAAATGGAATAGAATTGAGAACCCAGTAATCAGCTCATCTACCTATGGCCAACTGATTTTTGACAAGGAGGTGAAATCAGTTAAGTGGGAAAATGAAAGCCTCTTTAATAAATGGTGTTGGCAAAATTTGAAAACTATATATAAAAAACTCAAGCAAGACCCACACCTCACACCATACACAAAAACCAACTCAAAGCATATCAAAGACCTAAGAATAAAACCAAGGAAGATAAACTTCATCAGAGAAAAACTTGGAAGAACTATTAGAAGCCCTAATCCACAACAAGAGCAGTCTCCCAAGCATCCTGAAAAACTTCAATCAGGAGAGAACAAAACAGATGAATGGGGCCTTCTAAGAATCAAATCCTTATGGACATGAAAAAACTTTTCTAACAGGGTAAAAAGGAAAGCTACAGACTGGGAAAAAAGATTTGTAATGACATGTCTGAAAAGGGACTTATATCTAGAATTTATAGAATACTCCAGCACCTCAACAAGA
>NW_006399959.1:857566-858368 GCF_000299155.1 Elephantulus edwardii
CATCAGCATAGAGGGATAATTTTACCTCCTCGTTGCCTATTTGGATACCTTTTATTCCCTTCTCTTGTCTTATTGCTATTGCTAAGACTTCCAGGTATTTGCAGTTTTGAGATACAATCTCACTCCTGTAACTGTGGCAAATTTTAGCAGGACAAGTATTATGCTGGAGAGGATGTGGAGAGACAGGAACTCTTAATGTTCGTGGATTGTAAAATGGTATAATCACTCTGAAGGCAGTTTGGCACTTCCTCAAAAACTGAAAATAGGAATTCCATATGACCCAGCCATTCCATTGCTTGGAATAAACCCAAGAGAATGAGAACTGTGGCACAAGTGGAGACTTGTACAGCAATGTTCATAGCAGTATTATTCACCATCACAAGAACATGGAAACAGCCCAAATGTCCAACCACAATTGAATGGACTGAGAAATTATGGTATATTAACATAAGGGAATACTACACAGCACACAGGAACAACGATTTTGTAAATATTTCCTAAGTTGGGAGGGACTGGAGAGCATTATGCTAAGTGAAGTAACTCAGTTCCATGAAGATAAATATTGTATAAGACCATTATTGTAGAATGAGTATGAGGATCCGAAGAGGGGGAAGGTTGGAAGCAGAGAGATGAGGATGGGCAAGGGGAGGGGGTGTTATACATAGGGTTGCACAATCTGATGGGGGTAGTGGTGAAGGAAATGGGAAAGGTCTGGTGTGAAAAACAACATATTTGAATTTTGCAAATAAAGAAAAATTTTAAAAATAATAAAAAAGGTATTAAACAATATCACTAATATCAC
>NW_006399959.1:859248-860014 GCF_000299155.1 Elephantulus edwardii
GATATGAACAGACACTTCACCAAAGAAGACATTCAGATGGCGAACAAACACATGAAGAAATGTTCAAAATCCCTAGCTCTAAGAGAGATGCAAATGAAAATAAGTCTATCATTTCACCCAAGTAACAATAGCAAAGTTCAACAGAGCAGCAAACAACAAATTCTGGCGATGCTGTGGAGAAACTGGAACCCTTATTCACGGTTCGTGGGACTGTAAAATGGCACAACCATTATGGAAGGCAGTATGGTGCTTTCTCAAAAAGTTGCAAATAGCAATTCCACTACTGGGAATATACTCTAAAGAAATCAGAACTGCCACCCAAACCTAGATATATACACACCCTTGTTTATTGCTGCATTGTTCACAATAGCAAAGAGATGGAAACAACCCAAGCGTCCATTAAAGAATGAGTGGATAGAGAAGCTCTGGTATATTTACACAATGGACACTACGCAGCACTAAAAAACAAGGGACTAATAAAATATTTTACAAAATTGGTGACCCTGGAGGACATTGTGCTGAGTGAAAAATTAGTCACAAAAGGACAAATACTGCATAATTCCACTGTTATAAAACAGGACTGACATGGGGGTTTTTTTAAGAGACATAATCGCAGGTTATATACCTGGATTTCACCTGATGGTATGCATAGGAATCAGATCGATTACATCTGTGGAAAGAACCGCTGGAGAAGTTCAGTATCAGCTGTGAAAACTAGGCCAGGAGCTGATTGTGGAACAGACCACCAACTACTCATATGCAAATT
>NW_006399959.1:862104-864640 GCF_000299155.1 Elephantulus edwardii
GCTATGAGTCGCAGTCGACTCGACGGCACATAACAACAACATAAGCATTTAACTAGATGAGGGAGAGGGCTGTCTAAAAGAAACATATAATTAGGCATTATTTGTATGACAATAATCCATAATAAGAGGTACATAGCAAAGTTGAAGCTGGTGGGGGGAGGAAGGAAAATTGGCAGTAGTGAAAGAATTGTTTCAAAGAGAAAAGCAAATTGGGAACAGATGGGATGAAAGTGGGCAACAATGAATAAACGAAAATCCAAGTTTTCTGTAAACTTTTGTTAAAATATTAATAAAGTAATACATTTTTTTAAAAAAGAAAGAGCCTCACCATCCATTGAGCTGATTGGCAGCATCATGATAGACAGTGAAGAGACTGAGATTGTTAACAGCTTCAGTTTGCTTAGCTCCACAATCAACCAGGAAATAAAAAGATTAACTGCATTGGGAAAATCTACTGTCAGAGACCTCTTTAGAGTACTGAAGAACAATGTTGTCAGTCTAGAGACTAAGGTGCATCTGACCAGGTCATGGTCTTCGCAATTACATTAGAAAGATGGATAATAACTAAGAATGATGGAGGAAGAATTGATGTCTTTGAGTTATGGTGCTTATACCATGGACTTCAGGGAGAACAAACAGGTTTGTCTTGAAGAGGGTGAAACCTGGTTGCTCCTTGGAGACACGGATTTTGAAGCTCTGTCTTACATACTTTGGGCATGTTGCAAGAAGGGACCAGTCCTTGGACAGGAATATCATGCTTGGAATGGTGGAGGGATGGTGGGAGAGAGAAAGACTGCACAAGACGGATTGACTCAGGGGTAACGGGGGAAGGTGTGTCAGAGACAAAGATGTTGACTTATTATAGAGAAGGTTTCAGAGCTGTTGTACAGAGGGTTGCAATGAGTCTCAAGTGACTCAATGGCACATAACAACAACAACATTTCCTTGCTCTGTTCGCACAACAGCCTCTTGGTCTAGGTATAGGTTATGCATGAGTACAATTAAGTGCTCTCAATGTTAGCCACTTGTTATGATCCACACAGTCAAATGCCTTTGCATAGTCAATAAAGCATAAATAGACATTCTTCTGGTATTCTTTTAGGCAGGATTCATCTGATATCAGGAATGATATCCCTGGTTCCATGGCCTCTACTAAAAGTTGATTGAACTTCTGGCAGTTCCTTATATATGTATTGTTCTAGCCATTGTTGATTGATCATCAGCAGTATTTTGTTTGCATGTGATATTAATTATAATGTTGGATAATTTCCACATTCTGTTGGATAACCTTCCTAGGAATGGGAATAAATATGGAGCTACTTCTTCCAATCCATTGACTAGACAGCTATCTTCTAAATTTCCTGGGATAGACTGTGAGCACATCCAGGGCTGTAATTGTTGGTAGAGACAAGTCTATGTGTATCCCATAGATTCCTGGGGCCTTATCTTTCTCCAGTGCCTTCAAGGCAGCTTCAATTTTCTCCTTCATTACCATTGGATTTTGCTCATATGGCACTCTGCAATTTCTCAGTATCAGTCAGTTATTTCTGGTATAGTGACTCTGTGTATTCCCTCCATCTTCTTTTGATACTTCCTGGATCATTCAACATATTGCCCATAGCATCTTTCAATATTGCAATTAGAGGGTTAAATTTGTTTTTCAGCTTTAGAAATACAGAGCAAGTTCTTCCCTTTTAATTCTCCAGTTCCACCTTTCTCTGCACATTCCATTATAATACTTTGCTTTGTCTTCTTGAACTGCCCTTTGAAATCTATTCAGCTCTTTTACTTCAGCATATATTCTCTTTGTTTTGGCTTCTTAATTCTCTCATACAATTTTCAGAGTCTCTTCTGACACCCATTTTGTTTTTTGTTTTGTTTTTTTTCTTTTTCCTCTGTCTTTGTAGTGACCTTTCACTCTCTTCATGGATAGTATTCTTGATGTCACCCCACAACACATCATTGGTGTTCAATGCATCAAACCCATTCATAAAATTATTTTGAAATTCAGTGGAATAGATTCAAGATAATATATTGGTTCTTGTGGACTTGTTTTAATTTTTTTTCACTCTCCATTTGAGCTGGTGTAGTTTTGACTGCTGCTGCTGAGCTTCTCCAAGGATTCCTTCCATAGGTGTAGTCAATCTGATTCCTATGCAGCCCATCAAGTGAGGTCCATGTGTAAAATTGCTGTTAGTATTTTTTAAAAGGTATTTGCAGGTTTTTTTTTGTCTCTGTAAACTTTCATTGAAATTAATAAAAAGCAGAAAAGACACTTTAAAAAAGTTTCACATACACCACATTTTTACAAATAGATTTACATTGTAAATTAAATTGAGAAGATCAGCGTTTTATGATATATCTCAGTGATCCATTGACAGATGATGGTTTGCCTTAGAAAGTGAGTGATCCACCACTCTGGATGCATCTCTGGGAATTTTTACTTTCTAATGTTAGCTTTCTTTTTTTTCTATAATTATATTTTATTAATTTTCATAAACATTTACAGAGATTTTGGGTTTCCATTCATTCACCG
>NW_006399959.1:867475-885907 GCF_000299155.1 Elephantulus edwardii
AGTACATCGGTAGAAAAGTACCAGAAATACAAGTTGGGTTTAGAAGTCATGGCACTAGGGACATCATAGCACAAGTCAGATGGATCTTGGCTGAGAGCAGAGAGTACCAGAGGAATGTCTATCTGTGTTTCATTGACTATACAGAAGCATTTGATGGTGTGTGGATCACTGTAAATTGTGGCTAACATTGAGAAGAATGGGAATCCCAGAACACTTGATTTTGCTCATCTATAAACTATACCTGGATCAAGAAGTAGTCATCAGAACAGAGCAAGGAAACATCGCATGGTTCAAAATCAGGGAAGGAATTCTTTGGGGATGTATCCCATCTCCATGCCTTTTCAACTTATGTGCTGAACAGATCTTTCAGGAGGCTGGGCTTTATGAGGAGAAATGTGGTATTAAGATTGGAGGAAGAAGGGAGCTCTGGTGGCCTAGTGGCAAGACGCTGCACTACAATCCCAGAGGTATGCGGTTCAAATCCACCAGATGCTCTGCTGGAGAAAGAGGTGGCAATTTCCTCCTGTACCAGTCAGATCTGATTTGATGGTCCATGTAAAAATAATACAATTTAAAAAAAAAGATTGGAGGAAGAAGGGAACTCTGGTGTCCTAGTGGCATGAAACTGTGCTGCAATCCTGAAGGCAAGTGGTTTGAATCTACCAGATGCTCTTTCAGAGAAGGAGGGGTAATGTCCTCCTGTGCTAGTCAGATCTGACTCAACAGCACACAAGCAAAAAGAAAAAAAAATTGGAGGAAGACTCATCAACAATCTGTTTTATGCAGATGATGCAACCTTGCTTGCCAAAACTGAGGAGGACTTGAAACATTTGCTGCAGAAGGTCAAAGATGGCAGTCCTCAATATGGACTGAAACTCAACATCAAGAAGACAAAGATTCTCATCACTGGACCAATTGACAACATCCTATTAGGTGGGGAAGAGATTGAAATCATTAACAATTACAGCTTACTCAGCTCTACAATCTTGTCACCAGTAGGCTAGAAGTCAAAAGATGAATTGTATTAGGAAAATCTGCTGTCAAATACCTTTCTAGAGTGCTAAAGAGAAAATATGTCAGTCTAGAGACTGAAGTACACCTGGTCCAACCTATGGTGTTTGCAATTACTTGCTATACATCAGAGAGCTGGACAATAAATAAGGATGATGGAAGAAAAATTCATGCCTTGAGCTGTGGTGTTGAAGAAGAGTACTGAACATACCATGGACTGCCAAGAGTACAAAAAGGTTTGTCCTGGAAACAGTGAAATCACTTGTTCTTTATAGGCAAGGATTTTGAAGGTCAGTCTGACATACTCCTTGGAGAAGGACATCATGCTTGGAAGAATGGAGGGATATAGCACAAGAGAGGAAGACCTAGGAACAGATGGATTGACACAGTAACATGGGTTAATAGGGATAAGTGTGTCAGAAACAGTGTGATTGGCTCAGGACAGGGCATTGTTCAGAGCTATCATATATAGGATCAGTATAATTGCAAGCAACTTGATGGCATATAACAATTTGTTCTTCATTGTTTCCAACTTCTGCATTCCAGCCACCAATTATCATTAATACATTTTGATTGCATGTTTCATCAATTTCAGACTGCAAGATCTGGTAACATTTTTTTTCTTTTCAATTTCCTCCTCTTTTACTTTAGCTGTATATTTGAATAATAGTCATATTAACAGGTCTTCCTTATATGTGTATGGATAATAGCTTGTCACTCACAATATACTTCAGGATAGTAATTGAAATTGACTTTTTAACTATGAATACACCACCATTTTTCTGTTTTACATTCCCAGCATAGTAAACCAGGTGATTATTGGATTGAATGTGGCAAAGTTAGTTCATCTTATCTCACTAATGCCTAGAATGTGGATCTTCATGCATTCCATTTTTCATAACTTCTGGTTTTCCAAGATTCATGCTTTGTACATTTCATTTTACAATTATTAAAAGATGTTTGCCACTATTTTTTCTCATTTTGATTGACTTCCAATCTGGGTTCTACCTCTAACACTATAATTATCCATGTTCCTCTACTATTCATGAGGTTTTCATAGGCCTTTTATTTAAGAGGTGGATGGCCAATCTTGCTTCCTAGTCTATCTTAATGTGGGAGCTTTGCTAAAACTTGTTCACCATGGGTGGCCCTTGTGGCATTTGACACACTGGTGGCATATCTTTCAATATCAAAGCAACTCACAATTTATCTCAGTACAGCAAACTGACAGACAATTGCTGTACTAATTAGAACAATCTATTCCCAAATATAACAAACTGACAATTTAGTGTTGTACCTCTAACAGCAAATCAGACTTCACCCATCTAGTAGCAAATCAGGCCCAACTAACTGTTGATGACAAATGCCAACCTTCCAGGTCCTACCTGCTTGAAAAAGGAGGCTCTCAGCCCACAACCAACAATCTCAAAGGCCCACATTCTGGGCCCTAATTGCTTTAAATGAGGCTCCCAACTCCCATACAAGTGTTAATTACAAAGCCCTGACTGTTGTTTGTTTTGTGTTTTTTTAACAGACCCAAAATATTAAGATTTTATTTACAATGCTTGTTTGTTGTACAGAAAGTAAAAATGCTGTTACAATCTCAGAGTAACTGGTAGCCACGAATGGTTGAGATTCACCGATCACAGCTACCCACGCTACAGCAAGCCTTACACAAAAATCCTAACAACACTTACAATTTTGTTGGGGCAAAGTCCCCACACTTGGTGGTGGAGTTCCAAGAGGGACTAAACAAGAAGATGGAATGTCACAGGAACTATTCTTTGGCTCTTTGGGTGGGTGGATATCCTGGGGTTTGTATCGCAGCTACTTTTAATTTTTTGTTTAAACAGCTACCAAATCCATATGAACAGTCCAACCAACATTGAACAGTTCTTTTTTTGAGTTATCTGGAGTCTTAATAATTTTCTCCTTCATCATCTGTTTCTCTCTTCCTCTTCCCACCTTTCCCACTTTCTTCCTCATCTTCATCTTTGTCTTCATCTTCATCCTCATCTTCTTCATCAACTTCTCCATCATGTCCAAATTCTTCTTCTTCCCCACTGACTTCATCTTCATCTTCTTCCCCTTCTACATCTTCATCTTCAAGATGAAGATCATCCTCTTCTTCATAAAAACCGTCCTCTTCATCTGCCTCATACTCTCCTTCATCCTCCTCTTCATCGTCCACACCATCCACCTCAGCATCTGAGTCAGGGGCTTCCTGGTCCTCTTGGTCATAGCCATCCAGATAGGTCTGCTGGGGGAGGAGCTTGAAGACACTCTCTCAGTAATCATTTAAGTTGGTAACCTCACAGTTAAACATGTCCAGGCTTTTCAGATTCTCCAATTTTTTTCAAGGCCTTCAAGGTGCTGATATCCTTCAGTTTATTTCCACTTGAGTTTAGGTGAATGAGATTTGGAAGTTTTTCGGCTCTTTTCACTGAGCTCAAGCTTTTTTTTTTTAGCTCAAGCTTTTTTTTCAATTTCGGTAATTTGGGAAGATTTGGAAATAAATCAAGCCTACATTTATTAAACTGAGGAACTGTAAATTCACAAATTCAAGCTTTTAAACCCTCAATTTTTCCATCATTTGACTTGCAGTTGTCCAGAACAAGTTCTCGGACAGCTGCCGGTGTCTGGTTCCTCAGCTCCAAGTGGACGCTTCTCTCCATGGTGCCCCTCTTCCCCTTCTCTTCAAACTTTACTTTCCGCGGCGGGGGCGGAGCGGGGAGAGGCGTCCAGCCTGCTCAGCGAAGGCCGTCGGAAGCGGGGTGCTGGCGGCTGAGGCTGGCGCCGGTCCTGGGCGGCGTGCGGCGGCAGGCGGGCGGGGTAGCGAGCGGAGCCCCTGGAGCCAAGTTACTCACGGGAGCGGAGAGAAACCATGGAAAAGCCCTGACTGTTAAACAAAACCAAAAATCCGTTTGTCATAGTCTTCCCTTATTTCTGCATTTGTTTTATGAAATAACTATACATTCTTCTTGTCTATTGTTGTTGTTGTTATGTGCCATCAAGTCACCTGAAACCCGTACAGCAGCTCTGAAGCCTATCTTGTCCTGAGCCAGTCTCACTGATTCCAACACATCAAACCCCATTGTCCCAGTTACTGTATCAATCCATCTAATCTGGGGTCTTCCTTCCCTGCACTTTCCCTCCATCCTTCTGACCAGAAAGTTCTTTTCCAAGGACCAGTCCCTGTTGGCCACATGCCCAAAGTATGTGACAGAGCTTCAAAATCCTAGCCTCCAAGGACAAACTTGCTTTTACCCTCTACAACACAGACCTGTTTTCTTGGCAGTCCATGGTATGTTCAAGACTCTTCTCCAGAACCACAATCCAAAGGCATTGATTCTTCTCCTATCATCCTTAGTCATTGTCTTTCTCTCTGATGCATAACAAGTAATTGTGAGCTATTCCTTTTAAACACTAGAACATTCTTAAGTTGCCTTTTTTTTACTACATATTTTGATAAGCATTCAGATATGCATAAACATACAATTAAAGATTTTCCTGTGAATAGACTGATATTTATCATTTTTATTTCATTTGGTACAATATTGATTATTAATCTTTTCCTTCTTTCTTTTCATCCTAATTTTCTAGAGGAAGAAATTGAAATATTTGTATTTTAATAAAATTAGAAAGCCTGAGTGACTCTTACCTCCTATAAAGATAAAGAACAAGGTATATATTTTTTCTTGAGAACTTCATTTAGGTATTTTAAATTGTATTTGAGAGATATTCCTCAAGTATTTCACTGTAGGTGCTTCTGAGCCTTCCATTCTTTAGCTTTCTGAATTTGTAGCCTCTCAAGTTTTGTGTGGTATGAGTATTTCCCCCTAAAGGATTATGAAAACAGTATAGTACTAGTATAATGACAGACACATAGACCAATGGAACAGAATCGAGAACCCAGAAATTAACCTATAGCTGTGGTATACAAGTTGCCGTAACTTCTGGTTGCTGTGAGGCTGAACACTGTGACACTGATGTGTCAAATGTGTTAATGGTTGATTATCCAGTGAGGACAGAGAGTGGGGTGGAGCTCCCCCATTAAAACAAGCTTGGAAGGAGGAGTGGCATCCACTTCCACAATAGCTTGCTTCTGGAAACCCTATGAACCTGGAGAGAAGATGAAAGACACCCAAGCGTTGAGGACTCTCCTTCATAGGGTCGCTATGAGTCATCTGCGACTCAACGGCACTTAACAACAACAATAACAAAGGATTATGTAGCATGTTATTGTGACTGTTTTCCTTTGTGTTGGGGTACTGGAGGTGTGTGTGTGTGTGTGTTCAGTTATCATTTTGTTACTTTTCAGCAGCACTACTCTATGTTTTCTGCAATGTGAAGATGACCCTATGATGGCATTTTACAATTTGCTAAACTTATAATTTTTCCACTAATACTTTAAAACTTATATCCCTTTTTAAGTGTAAGGAGATATTTTACCACATAAATAACATTTTCTTGACTTGACCTAAAAATATATTAACTTTTTAGGGGAAATTTTTGCAATGGAAGATTCAGGAGTAACTGTGAAGCATATAGCAGAATAGTTAACCAGATTAAAACAATTTCATGTATATTAAACTGGAACTTTGATTCATTTATGCTCAAATGAAAACCTCCCACTGGATGTTTTCCTACCCTGAATGTATTTTTAAAACATTCATTCATTTGTTCATTGTCTCAAAGAAGGTTGTAGTCATCTATTCATATTCATGGAGTCTGAGACAATAAATATGAGGTATAGGTAACCAAATGAAACCTTCTGTGTGGAAACACCTTTGGATTATTGCTTTTTGTACCAACATTTTTTGTTTACTTTAAATTTATGTATTGACCACTATACTGTTCAAGGATTTACTTGATCTTGTTGTTGTACTAATATTTTTTATATACTTTAGCCTAAGTTTTGAAGGTTAACCTTACTTTATGAGTAAGCTAAATAACCCCAATTCCATGTCTTTAAACCTATTTACTACTTTCACAGTTTGATCACTAACTAACTTCTTTACACATGCTATGTATTGAGGCATCTAGTTTAAATGTGGATATCCCAGAAAGGTATGTTTTCCTTCATGTAAGTGTCTGTTTAGTTTCAAAATCTCAAAAATGCCAAATCATTGTTTGGTCATTTGCATGTAATAATCTAGAAACACTAAAACAATTTAAAAAAAATTTTATTCTGGTTTACTTCTAAAACAAATTTTTAAAACATGAATTGTTTTCAGCCTCATATTATGCAGCCATGTTGTAGAAAAGAAAAAATGTAAAGCATAGAACAAAGAGAATGAAGAATTTTTGAAGTATTATATTGTAGGAAGCCAAATTTCAAGCTAAATATTAATGATAAACATAATGCTATATCAGGATATGAGGAAGGCTCAGATATAAGCTGGAATTTCCCCTGAGACAGGTCACAGGGGTCAAGCACCAAGGCAGACCTTTAGGCGGTTTTTCAATTCTTTTTATTTTATTTTATTATTTTTGTGTGAGTGTACCATCAAATCAGATCTGACTGGTACAGGAGGAGACTGTCCCTCCTTCCCCGGCAGAGCATCTGGTGGATTTGAACTGTGCGCCTCTGGGATTGTAGTTGCAGCTCCTTGCCACTAGGCCACCAGAGCTACCCTGGTTTTGCAATTCTTGGATTGCATTTGCTAACCCCTCCATCCTGAGGCAAGCTTAAGGTTTTCAATATAAAGAGCTTAGCTTCCTTTGCATAGAATTCTCTTTGTGATTTCCTCCCTAGCAATTTTCAATAAAGTCACAGGGAAGCTGGATTCGGTGCTTCATTTTTTTGAGCTGTTCACCCCCTGCCTTTACACTCTCTGTTTTCTCCTCCATTCTTGGTGTCCCTCCCTTGCCATTCCTTTTTTCTTTTTCCTTGACCAACACCATTGTAGAACATAGATGACTGAATCCAGAGGATACTGCCCTGAGTGAAACGAGTTGAAAGGACAAATACTATATAGGATGGCTATCATAAAAATCTAAAAAAGATTTACCTGACACCAACTGAAATTGAATACCTGAACAGACCCATTACAAAAGAAGAAATTGAAAAGGTAATAAAACAACTTCCAGCCAAAAAAAAGCCCTGGACAAGATGGTTTTACAAGTGAATTTTATCAAACATTCAGAGAAGAACTGTCACCAACTCTACATATACTATTTTTAAAAAAATAGGAAAAAAAATGGAATTCTCCCAGACTCATTCTATGAAGCAAACATATTCTTGATACCAAAGCCAGGTAAAGACACCACCAAAATAGAAAATTATAGGCCAATATCTCTCATGAACATAGACACAAAAATCCTGAATAAAATCTAGGCAAATAGAATCCAACGATACATAAAAAAAAAAATTCACCATGACCAAGTGGGATTCATAGCAGATATGCAAGGATGGTTCAACATAAGAAAAACAATCAATGTAATTCATCACATTAACAAAGCAAAGAACAAGAATTACAAGATCCTATCAATTGATGCAGAAAAAGCCTTTGATAAAATCCAACACCCTTTCCTGATTAAAACACCCAACAAAATAGGATTAGAGGTGAATTTCTTCAACATAGTAAAAAGTATATACACAAACCCGAGAGCCATCATTGTTCTCAATGGAAAGAAATTAAAGGCATTCTCCTTAAGAACAGGAACTAGGCAAGGATGCCCACTCTTACTTCTCCTATTCAATACGGTATTGGAAGTCTTAGTGATAGCAATAAAGCAAGAGAAGGAAATAAGATATATCCAAATTGGCAAAGAGGAGGTGAAATTATCTCTATATGCAGATGGTAGTATACTTAGAAAATCCTAAAGACTCAGCAAGAAAACTACTGGACATAGTTGACCAATTTAGCAAAGTGGCAGGATACAAGATCAACATACAAAAATCAATTGGATTTCTCTACAATGACAAAGAGAATATAGAACTGGAGCTAAGAAAAACAGTACCTTTCACAATACCTAATCACAAGATTAAATACTTGGGAGTAAATTTAACCAGAAGCACAAAGGACCTTTTCAAAGAAAATTACAAAACATTACTACAAGAAACAAAAAGAGACCTGGAGAAGTGGAAGAATATCCCTTGCTCATAGATAGGAAGACTCAATATTGTGAAAATGAAAGTACTACCAAGGGCAATTTACATGTTCAATGCAATCCCAATACAAATACCAATCCCATTCTTCAAGGAGATGGAAAAGACAATCTCCAATTTCATTTGGAATGGGAAGAGTTCCCGAATAAGCAAAGCACTCCTTAAAAAGAGAAACAAGGTAGGAGGCATCCATCTCACTCCCTGATTTCAAATTCTACTACACTGCTGTGGTGGTCAAGACAGCGTGGTACTCGTACAATGAAGACACATAGATCAATGAAATAGAATTGAGAATCCAGAAATCAGTCTTTCTACTTATGGTCAACTGATTTTTGACAAGGAGATGAAATCAGTGAAGTGGGGAAATGACAGTCTTTTTAATAAATGGTGCTGGGAAAATTGGAAAACTATCTGTAGTAAACTCAAGCAAGATCCATACCCCACTCCATACACAAAACCCAACTAAAAATGTATTATGGACCTATGGCTAAAACCAAGGACTATAAGCTTCATTAAAGAAACATTTAGAAGAACTCTAGAAGTCCTAATCCACAACTTAAGCAGTCTTCCAAGCATCCTGGAAAATCTACAGCCAGAAGAGGATAAAATAGATGACTGAGACCTTCTAAGAATCAAATCTCTATGCACATCCAAAAACTTCTCTACCAGGGTAAAAAGGGAAGCCACAGACTGGGAAAAAAATATTTGGTAATGACACGTCAAATAAGGGTCTTATATTTAGAATTTATAAAATACTCGAGCACCACAACAAGATAAATGTAAATAACCCACTTGAAAAATGGGCACAGGATATGAACAGACACTTCACCAAAGAAAACATTCAGATGGCAAACAAACATGTGAAGAAATGTTGAAAATCCCTAGCTCTAAGAGAGATGGAAATCGAAACAACTATAAGATATCATCTCACCCCAGTTAGAATAGCAAAATTTAACGGAGCAGCAAACAACAAATGCTAACGAGGTTATGGAGAAACTGGAACCCTTATTCACTGTTGGCGGGAGTGTCAAGTGGTGCAACCACCATGGTAAGCAATATGACGCTTTCTCAAAAAGTTGGAAATAGAAATACCATTTGATCCAGCCATTCCACTACTGGGAATATGCCCTAAAGAAGCCATAACTGCCACCCAAACAGATATATGCACACCCATGTTTATTGCTGCTCTGTTCACAATAAAGAGTTGGAAACAACCTAAGTGTCCATCAACAAACAAATGGATAGAGAAGCTTTGGTATATTCACACAATGGAATAGTATGCTGCATTGAAAAACAAAGAAATCATGAAATTTTATACAAAATGGATGACCCTGGAAGACATTATACTGAGGGAAATATCTCAGTCACAAAAGGACAAATATAGTGCCACTGTTCTAAAACTGGACTGACATCAGGGTTGAAGGGACTCTGAGAAAGAGGGGATATATAATGTATATTGCATTGAGACAGATGAGGGAGAGACCTGTTTAAAAGCAATATATGATTAGGTATGTAGGACTTGGGGGAAGTGATTGTATAACAATGAAATAATTTTTCTTTTACTTTTCAAAGAGAAGAGTGAATTGGGTGGGGAGGAGTGGAGCGGTAGAAATATGCAACAATGAATGAATGGAAATCCAAAGTCTCTGTAAACGTTCATTAAAATGAAAAAATAAATAAAAAAAAATTAAAAAAGAAATGAATTGACAGAAAAAGAGAAAGATTTACATATAGAGAGAGTCATACTAGAAAGGTTACCAAGGAAGTGAAGGGGGGGGGAATAAAAAGTTAATGAATAAAATATGAATATTTATTAATATAGATGAAGGGAAAAGACATATGAAATGAATGGATGATCAGACATATGGGTATTAACGTTATGAAAAAAATGTGTGTGAAAGATTAAAAAACTAATAGTCTTTGTAAACTCAGATCACAATAAAATAATTTTATGAGAGAGCAAAAAACACCCCATTTGTCTTTTAACCAAAACATTGGTGGTTTGGAGTCACCAGTGGCAGAGAAATGAGACAGCTGGATTGCATGCAGATGACCATCCGTGGACACTCCATGGGACAGTTCTCCTGACCATGGGGCCTGTATGGGTCAGCATTGACTTGATAGCAATGGTTTTACTTTTGGTTTTGTAACCTGGGAAACTCAGATTCCAGCACTATGTTGGGCCATATTTTGTTGTGAATATTACTTGTTGATTGACTAGTTTTCAGCAATAGATCACCAGACCTTTTTTCCTAATCTGTTTTAGTTTTACTGAAACTTGTCCACTATGGGGAGCCCTAATAGTATTTCAAGTGCTGGTGGTATAGATTCCAGCAGCATGCAAATCACAACAATACAGCACATTGATAGATGGAGGCTGTGGGAAGTACAGTTTTCATGTAGGTTAATACCACCATGCAGTGCATTCTCACCTTCTGAGGTTCTGTCCTGAAAAGCTCCCCCTCAGTAACTCTTGTATGACTCTCCAGCCCCCCCCCACTCCCCCAGACTTCACACCTTGTACTCATCCAAGCGAATCTGGAGCTTCTCCACAGTCCTGTCCAGTAAGATGTAGTGGTCCTTTAACATCTGGATTTGGCCACCCCAAACTTGTTCAAGTTCCTCCTCCTATAACAGGGACATACAGCTTCTTTTTAATATTATTATTTTCTTAATATTTGAATGAAATTTTCTAAAGCAAATTGGTTTTCCATTTATTCATTTATAGACATTTGGTTTTATAACATTTATTATACACAAAGTAATCATACTGTTCCCCTTCTACCTTGTAATTTTCATCTCCATTAATTCTATTCTATGCCTTCCTGACTTCTGGGCTTTACCTTGTAAAAATGCTGTCTTCTAATTCATGTTATTGATTATTTTAAGCAGTGAGTGTTCCCTGATGTTAGCAGTAAATTTATAGACCTATCTATTGTAAAATGCTGCTCTTCTGAATTTGTATTATTATTTTAAGGAGTGAGTGATCCCTGATGTTAGCAGTAACCTGAGAGACCTGTCTATTGTTTGGCTGAAAGCTGAGTGACAGGCTGAGTTTCGTTCCAAGTTTGAAAGGTGATTGTACCAGGGTTTCCACCAGTCTCAACCACACCAGGAAGACTGGCCTTTTCATGATTTTGTCCACTTTTCCTCTCAGTCCATCCAGGATTTTCATGTGACCCCTTTTAAAGTGGTCAGCACCAGTAGATGGGCTTCAACTAGTTTGGGTCACAGGGCCTTGGAAGTTTAGGTTTTAATGATCCATTAGGGTTTTTAAGAAATATTTTTTATTGGTTTTAACACATTAATTCTCTTGCATTTTGTTTCATTCATATGCATCATGTTTTATGCAATCTTTCATTTACATTGTATTTCATACAATCATTCATATACATCCATTCTATTGTTCAATGTGAATGAAGAATAGTGTGAAACACAATATATATAAACTTTGTAAGCAAACCAATTAAAAAAGTAATGTAAAAAATGGAGTTTTTCCTCAATTAGTCAAAGAACATTTCAAGATCGATCCTGAAGTACAATGCTGGGAGAGAAAGGACACTATCCACACTCATACAAAGAAGGTCAGTTAGTACAATTGTTACTCAAATAAACACACTAACTACTAAAATCAAAGATGAAGAAATGAAGGACTTCTACCCACTTTACAGTCTGAAATAGATCGAACATGCAACCAAGGAGCATTAATAATAATTGATGACTGGAATGTATAAGTTGGAAATAAAGAATAAGACAAGGGCTTGATGATAAAAATGATGCTGGAAATTGAAAGATTGAATTTTATAGAATCAATGATTTATTCATTACAAATATCTTTTTTTTGTCATGAATATTTTTAAAAACACTTGGGTCTCACCTAATGGGCTACAACAGGGTCAGCATGACTAAATCTGTGGAAAAGGACTGGAGGAGAAGCTCAACAGAAGTAATAAAAGCAAGGCCGAGGCAGGTGTGGAGGAAGAATTATCAACAACCTGTATTATGCAGCTGTTACAATCTTGTTTTCGGAAAATGAGGAGAACTTGAAACACTTGCTGCAGAAGATCAAAGGCTATATAGCCTTCAAATGGATTACAACTCACATAAAGAAACCAAACATTCTTACCACTGGACCAACAGGCAAAATTAGGATAGATAAAATATTTAAATCCACACCCATTGTAATAACAGTCAAGGAATCAAAAGATGTGCTATATGATTAGGTATTACTGTCATAACAAGAATCCAGAATAAGAACTGCATAGTAAAGTGATCTGGGGTGGAGGTGGGGGACTGTATTACAATGAAAGAACTTTTTTCCCCAAGGAAAAAATTGATCTTGGGGTAGGGGGGGCAGGGAGGAAAATGTGCAACAATAAATGATTGGAAACCCAAGTTCTTTATAAACTTTCATTAAAATATCAATTAAAAAAACCCAAAAATTAGCCAATAAAAAAATTTGCTAACACAAAATCTGCAATAAAAAAAGAAGAAGAAGAAGAAGAAGAAGAAGTGTATGATCCAAATCATGGTATTTTTCAATTCCTTTCTATGCATCTGGATGTTAGACAATGTGTAAAGATGACAGAAGAATTGATGTCTTTGAATTATGGTTTTGGAGAAGAGTATGAAATGTCCCATGGATTACCGAAAGAACTAACTACTGTTGCTGTGGAGAAAATGCAATAAGCGTGCTCCTTAGAGGCAAGGATGATCAAACTTTCTTACATACTTTGGGCAAGCTGTTAGGAGGAACCAGTCCTTGGAAAAGGACATCATGCTGGGAAAGGTGAAGGATCAGAGAAAGAGAGGAAGACTCCCAACAAGATGGATTGATACAGTAATTTTAAGAAAGGGTTTATCAGAGATGGTGAGCTTTGCGCAGGACAGGGCAACTCCATATCTGTTGCTCATAGGGTAGCTATGAATTGAGTTATCATCAATTCCATGGCACCTAAAAACTCTTTGAACCAATCGGTGCAGTACGTCTTTGTCTTTCTTCCTTTTTTATTGTGTCCAGTGAGGGACCAATAGTTACCCTTTAAATGGCTGCTCAAAGCTTTGAAGATCCCAGTTGCTATTCTAAAGTAGAATGTAGAAAAATGTCTTTGTGTTCTATGTTATGCCAGTTTACACTGATGTACCCCAATTTATGGTCTCAATACCCCATAACCGCAATGTAATTCCTTAGGGTATCTGGACATAATTAAGAAGCTTACACAGCATTGTCTCCTGTTGGTCTGTTTCTTATATGGATGTATTTGTAGTGTATACTATAACAATGCACAAGTGTCATCTACCAAGCATGGTCATGGGCATAATAGTTCTTTGTCTATCAGCATATGGTTTCTGAGGTCACTGTGACCAGAAGAGCATAAAAGCCAGGGCTGTGACCACAGAGGAGGGAGCAGATCAGGTGCTTCATCTCAACAGCCAACTAAGGCTCTCAGAGTATTTATCCTATGGGGATTCTGCACTAGTTACCTTCCCTCCAAAGTCACTGCATCTGCTTCTTTGGCCCCACTCACTCCTCAAGGCTCTTTCTCAGGGATTGGACACTGCATACAGTTGAGTTCATGAAGTTGCCCAATAGTTCATCTCAAGCCAGTCCCTAAAGCGTTCAAAGCACTGACCTTCATCTTGAACTTCTGGAGGCTGCCAATTTTCTCCTGCAGTATTTCCAGAGTGTTTCCAAACTTGGACTTTGCATCAATATTAACTGAAAGCAAAGATGGGCAAAAGCTGTTGAGGGCATTAACTTCTGTGGGTAGAGCTCTGACTGCTTCCACTAGGAGAAGTCTTGGGCAGTGCTAAGCAGCAGAAACAGACTGAGAGGAGAGCTAGGAAAAGGAGGCTAGAGTATCCATGGCTAACTGCGTCAGTGAACAAGCGCCTCCTCTGCCATCAGGTCAGAAGGACTGGGTGTTGCCCAGGTACCATCAAAGAATATTTTGGTCAAAGATTCTTGTGAAGAATCCTAATGATAAAGTGGGGTTTGTAAACAGATTTTAAGAACTCATGGATTCTAACTTTCTGGAGTTATTTTATTTTTCTTGTGACCAGCCATCATTTTTGCTAAGAACATTGAAAGCTCACAAAATGTGAAATTTTTCATACACTTTTGTGATGTTGTGAACTTTTTTTTTTTTTTTTGGCTTTAGGTATTTGACCTCTTTTCTAACTGAACTGACTAACCCTCCGCCAGCCCACTGCTATCAAGTTGATTGCCACTCACAGTGACCCTAGGAACAGAGTAAACCGTGTTTTTAAGTTTTTAGGGGTGGAGGAACCCCTAGAATAAGTTCCCTGGTTTAAATCTTAATTAAAAAAAAAAACCTGAAAAAACAAACCATCTCCTGAAGTCTTAAAGGTAAACAAAAATTTGGATTAATATCAGAACATGTGAATTTGAATTTGCCACTTTCTATGTATTTAAGAGCTACTCTAGTTACTCTAGTGAACAATGTAATGTCAAAAGGTATAGGTATATCTGTCCCCCATAAAAGACTGTGTATTATGTGTTGGGCTACTAATCCAAAGGCTGGCAGTTCTAACCCACCAGTTGCCCATTGGCTTAGAGACCTGATAGAGAATTGCAATTAGTTGGAACTGGGTCGACAACAGGCAGTTTGGGTTTGAAATGACCCTAAGCAAAACTAGGAAGTACAGTATCTTATTTATGAGAGAATCCAAAACATATTATCTGATTGCACAATAAAAAAGAGAGTAGAAGATTGAGGGGGGAAAAGTATCGCGTATCCAGTGACTGTAGCCCTCGTGACTCAGAACACTCACTGAGTGCTGGACTGCGGACAAGTTTGAAAACTCTAGCTACTCCAAGAGAGAGAGATTTGGTAATCTGATTTGAAAAAAGGTTTTCATCTTGGAAACGCCACAAGGGAAGTTTTACTCTGTTCTGCACGGTCACCGTAAGGGGTGATCGACTTGTTTGCAGGGCTGGCAAACAGTTAGTTTATTCAGTTAGAGAGCAGAGACCAAAGACCTAAAGCCAAAAAATAATGCTATGACATCACAAAAGTGTATGAAAACCTCTCACACCACGTAAGCACCACAACCTCTCATGTTCCTAATAAAAATGACAGCTGCTCTAAGTGGAATGTGGGCTCTTATCACTTTATTTCTATACTTCAGGGTATTGCCATCATAATTTTGGCTCTGTACTAGTTTTACTCATACCATGATTCTTTTTAGCTTTATGAAGTTACGTATTTTTTAATTATTTGTGTGTGTGTGTGTGTACTGTCAAATCAGATCTGACTGGTACAGGAGGAGATTGTCCCTCCTTCCCCGGCAGAGCATCTGGTGGGTTCGAACCATGTGCCTCTGGGATTGTAGTTGCAGTTCTTTGCCACTAGGCCACCAGAGCTCCCAAAGGTACGTATTTTTTAAGAAGATATTCCATGTAATGTTGATGTGTAGTGTTGTGTTGTGTAGTTAATTGAAAGATCAATGGTTTGAACCCACCAACTGCTCTTTGGGAGAAAGATGAAACCATCTCTACACCTGATGGAGGTGTCCTAAGTTGGAACTGGCTCCACAGCAGTGGTATAGGTTGGTTTGGTTGTATCAGAGGTAGCACCACATACCACTTTAAGTTAGGCTCATTCAAGTACTTTAATTGAAGAACAAGGAAGTAAGATAATTATTTAGTCCAGGACATAATTTTCAAGCCTAGAATTGAATTTATGCCTGGAAATCAACTTTCAATCAAGTAGTGGATAAGTTAATGAGGTAATAAACAGCATTAGAAAAATATGGGGGAGGTATCAAGAAAGAAAAAAGAAGGGGGAAAAACCATGGACTTCTAGAACAACCAGTTATATGAGAACAAGAAAGAGCAACATTTACTTAAAGATAAAGCTCAGATGTCAGACAGGGCTAGGAAAGAAAGACAAACAGAAACAGAAAACATAGCGAAGAAGCAGGAAAAGTCCTTAGCCATTGAAGGAACAGCAATCAATGTCCAAAATAAAATATGAGTGAATTGGTGAATGGAAAGCCTATTTGTTCTGTAAATGTTCATTCAAGCCACAGTTCCAAGACAATATCAAACCTTGTGCCATTGAGTAGATTTGGATTAATTATGATACTTCATCAGGTTTCTGAGATTGTAGATTTTAATAGAGGCAGATTTCCCAAAATTTCTCCCAAAAAGAGGCTAGTGGATTTGAACTGCTGATCTTCTGATTAGCAGCTCAAAAATGTAATCCACTATGCCTTTAGGTTTTTGCTAGATGCGATCAAGCTGGTTTCAAATCATAGCAATTAGAAGAAAACAGTGCCAAGTCCTGTGTCATCTTCACAATTTCTTCTGTGCATTGGAACTACCAATTGCTTTAATTTTGTCAATCCAAACCATGGAGAGTCTTCCTTTTTTGCTCACTTTTGCTCTACCAAGCATGATTCTTCTCCAGAAACTGGTCCCTCCTGATAACATGTCCAAAGTACATGAGATGGAGTATTCTAACTCCATTTCTTCCAAGAAAGATTTGTTCATTCTTTTAGTGTCCATAGTATATTAAATATTCTTCACTAAAACCACAATTCAAAGGCATCAGTTCCTCTTCCATGTTCCTTATTCATTGTCCAACTCTAAGATACATATATTTAGCCCAGCTATTGTTAGGTGCCATCAAGTGAACTGGGACTCACCATGTCACCATGAACAATAGATCTGAGCCTTGCCCTGTCTCAATCATCTATGATATGCTTGAAACCATTGTTATAACCACTGTGTCAATCCATTTTGTTTAGTAGACTATGATTAGATTTATTCAGCAGTGGCTCTTACTCTCAAGCCAATCACCTCCTTTATGGACTATTCAGTGTTGGTACTTGATGAAACTGGCCTTCTCTAAATCTTCCACAGTACTAATTTTATATCTTTTTCCCCCCCTTTTGTTTTTCATTGTGATTTGGGTGAAAGTTTACAGAGTAAAGTGATTTTCCATTAAACAATTCATACATGATATGTTTCATGACATTGATTGTAATCCCCACAATGTAACAGCACTATTGCTAATTCTTCATGTGTTTCCCATTTCTGTTTGTCTGTCTTTTCTATCCCTTCCTGCCTTCTGATTTTTGCTGCTCAGTAAATATAGCCCTTTTGATGTAGTGTGGAATTTTGCTAAGGAACACATCCTCTCTGGTGTTACTGATCACTTTGTGGGCCCATTTGCTTGGTTAAGGAGCCATGTTCATGTAGTGTGTTGTGTAATGGACTAGTCACTTGACAGGAAACGCTGGGAGGTCTCCTCATGTAAATATTTACAGTCTCAGAAGCCTGATGGAAGGTTGCTATGAGTAAGATCTGGCTCAACAGCAGTGGGTTTCATTTTTGGCGTACTGTTTGACTGGAAGTTGAGCTGCAGAAGTAAGTTTAGTTCCAGCCTTGAAGACTGATTAAAAGCTGTAACCCTAGGTTCCACCAGGCTCTATCAGCACAATAAGCCCAGCCTTTCCCCCCTAATTTTAAGCTTTACTTTGTTACATATTTTCTTCCCACTTTATCAGGAACCTTCTATTATGATTCTATTTGATCCGCAGTGGTAGTTGGGCAGCATCTACCTCTTCTGGTCTCAGTAACTTTTTCTTTTTTATTGAACATTTAAAATGAATTGTCAAAAGTAATTCTGGTGTGCAACTTTCTCCCTAAGTTCTGACCTTAAGGCTACCCCATAAGATAAGAGGTCAGTGTACCTTCAGTGTAAAGAAAGGAGCCTAGAGAGAGGCTGTTTGGGGCAGCAGGGGTTCAGTGAAGAATTTCCACCTACCATGCAGAAGACTCAGACTCAATATTCCCGGCCATTGTTCCTCAAATCAACCACTATCCACTTGTCAGGAGAAGCTTATATGTTGCTAGTATATTAAGGAGGTTTCAGCAAAGGTTTCAGACTAAGACAAATTTGGAAGAAAGACCTAGAGATCTACAGTTGGCCGTTGAATAATACGAGTTTGAACTTTGAAGGTCCACTTATACATGGATTGTTTTCCTGTTGTTATTTGTAATGGGGCAAATGTTCTGTCAAATGCCTCAAGTGTCAAAGAACAAGGATGGCACTTTAAAAACTAAGTTGTGACTGGATCTTTTTGTGGTTCATAAGCATGATGATTGGGAGTTCATAGTTCTGTATGACATGTGCCACCCGTTAAACCTTATTACGACATAGGCACACTACCCATGTGACATAAAAAAAAGAGAGAGAAAAACAAACGAAGGTGTGACTGACTCAAACCTTAGTATTTTCTTGTCTTGTCTTTTTCCCCCTCAGAAAACAGAATAA
>NW_006399959.1:886041-912319 GCF_000299155.1 Elephantulus edwardii
TTGTACAACTCCCCCCACTCCTCCCATCCCCAGTTCACTTTACTGTGTGGCTCTTATACTGGACAGTTGTCATGCAAATAATACTTAAACATATATTACTTTTAAACAGTTCTCTCCCTCATCTGTTTCAATGCAGTATACATTATTTATCCCCTCTATTCTTAGGTTCCCCTCAAACCTGATGTTAGTCTCTTTTTATAACAGTGGCACTATGCAGTATCTGTCCTTTTGTGACTGAGCTATTTCACTCAGCAAAATGTCCTCCAGGGTCACCCATTTTGTGTAGTAATTCGTGAGTTCCTTGTTTTTCAATGCATCATAGTACAACTTCTCTATCCATTCATTTGTTGTTGGGCACTTGGGTTGTTCCCAACTCTTTGCAATTGTGAACAAAGCAGCAATAAACACGGGTGTGCACATATCTGCTTGGGTGGCAGTTATGGCTTCTTCAGGGTATATTCCCAGTAGTGGAATTGCTGGGTCAGATGGTATTTCTACTTGCAACTTCCTGAGAAAGCACCATACTGCCTTCCATAGTGGTTGCACCTTTTTACATTCCCACCAACAGTGAATAAGGGTTCCAGTTTCTCCACAACCTTGCCAGCATTTGTTGTTTGCTGTTCTGTTAAATATTGCTATTCTTACTGGGGTGAGATATTATCTCATAGTTGTTTTGATTTGCATCTCTCTTAGAGCTAGGGATTTTCAACACTTCATGAGTTTGCTTGCCATCTTAATGTCTTCTTTGGTGAAGTCTAGAATAAATTTATTCTTTTTTTTTACAATAAGTTTATTCTTTTTGTTGTTTTTGTTGGTTACACTTTATTACATCAGATGGGCTTTGGGGGACAGTGGGGAGCACTCAGTCTTTCTTGGCAGCCGCCTTCTTCATGATGGCCAGGACATTGCTGAGTTCTTTTTGCTTCTTCTTGGCGCGGATGTGTGTCCCCACCCTTTTCTTGATAAACTTGAGGGCCCACTTGTTCTTGGAGACCTTGAGCAGCTCCATGGTGCTAGGGCGTGAAGTCACGCACCTCCTGGATCATGTCCCGCACCAACTTGGTGTGCTTGGTCAGGCGCCCATGATGGTGGCTGTGCCTCAGCTTGCTCACGTTCTTGGTGACTTTGTGGCCCTTGTTGAGGCCCACGGCCATAGGGTAGTGCACAGCCATGGCTGCTGCACATCTATGATTGCCGCGGCAGAAGCTAGAATAAGTTTATTCTTATGTATAGAAAAGTCAGTGTGTGCATCAGCCCAGTATGATGGCAAGCCATTTGTGCTTGGCCATGTCCAGTTGGTGATACTGGCCACTGACTTGGGCCCAGGACTTTGCCTCCCCAGTGAAGGTGTATCTCATATTTGTCGTTGTAATTGGTCCTGATGGCTTCTACCAGCTTTGCCAGAGTGCCTTCATCCTCCAAGTTCACCCGTATAAAGGCAACAGTGGTGTGCAGGTCTTGCAATGGACAAGGTGACCCAGTCTGGCCTTGCCTTTGATGATCCAGTTGGGAACGTTCATCTTACAGCGCAAAGCCAGCAGGAAGACCACAAAACCTTAGTATTTTCAATTGCTTCATATACCTGTGAAAATCAGTATGTAAGGAAGACTGAAGAAGACTTTATGTCCAATGGACCACCAAAAGTACAAACAAATCTTTCTTGGAAGAAGTGCAACAAGAGAGCTCCTTAGAAGACTTTGTCTCACATACTTTGGTTATGTTATCCGGTATATTTCTAGAGAAAGATAGCATGATTGGTAAAGTGAGGATCAGCAAGAGAGAAAGACCTTCAATGAGATGGACTGGGACAGTGACTACAGCAATGGGCTCAAACAAGCCAGCAATTGTGAAGATGGTGCAGGACCAGGCTGAGTTTCCTTCATGAGTAGGAGCCAGCTCTATGAGGTCTAACAGCAGCACAACAGTGAGCTCACGTGTCCCAGAATCATGCTTAGATGACTAGCACTGCATGACATTTCAAGCAGGCACTCACAACATGGTAGCTCACAGCAGCAGAAACAGAAAAAACAATCTACGTATAAGTGGACCCACTAAGTTCATCCCTTACTTCTGAAAATTAGCCATCTATGGATCACATGAAATCTCTGTGGTCCCAACTGATCACCAGGATGGTGCTTGACAGGCAGTGCTATGTTCCAACCAGCTGCGATGTACAACCATAAGTCAGGGGCCAGCTCCTTAACCTCAAACAGCAAGTATTAGCTAATAGTTAAACCAAAGCAATACATGGCTGATGACTGAATGGAAACTCTGATGGAAGAGTTCAATGAGAGAGAGGGGGAGCTTCCCAAAGACACAGCAATGTACCATCTGCCCCCCAACCAAGCTAGTCCTTGAGGGTTAGTCCATACATACCTAGGTAGTTGAGGCGTTGCTGCAGCTTAGTGGACAGCCTTGCTAACTCTTCCTTCATGGATTCATGGCTGGCAGGCAGTGTGGCTATGTAGCTCATGGAATGCCTCACTGCCTCCTTCTTCTCTTCAGGGTTCATGGTCTGTGAAGCTGGAACTGACGTATGAGTCCCAGCTGCAAGTGTGCTGGCATCAGGAGAAGATAAGGGAGTGGGAGCATAGTCATCTTCTAGGTCCACGCCTTCTTTGAAGATGACTTCGTTGGTGGCTCCTCGGGCAGTCCCAGCACCTAGATCCTCTGCAAGTACCCCTAAAACCCCAGAGGAAGCCACAGTTGTGGCCAGGTTGGCCAGGTTGGTGGCTGGGGCATCCTTTACCACCTGGGCAGCGGCCTTTGCTGCACGGGCTGCAGAGCTAGCCGCAGCAGCATAGGCAGCTGCAGCTGCAGCAGCAATGGCAGCTGTGGTCTTGAAACGATGAAGGGCAGACTGGCGTGCCTTGGGGGACACTTGTTTATGGGGCACTTCCTTGGAGGGTACTTTATTGGGCACTTCTAGGGTAGGCACTTCTTTGGAGGGTATTTCCTTGAGGGGTACTTCTGGGGCAGGTACTTCCTTTGAGGGTGCCTCTTTGAGGGGCACTTCCATGGGGAGTACTTCCAGGGGGAGTACTTTGAGGGGGAGTACTTCCAGGGGGGGCACTTCCAGGGGGGGGACTTCCAGGGAGGCCACTTCCAGGGGGGTCACTTCTAGAGCAGGCACTTCCTTGGATGATGCTTCCCTTGAGGGCCCATCCTCAGGGGGCGGTTCGTGAGGCACCACTAATTCAGAAGTGTTCAGCTCTTCTCCCTTTTCCAAGACAACTTGGAGATGAGGGACCTTGGTGTGGTGAGGCTTGTGAGGCTGGAGTGCCTGGGGCCAGGCTGAGCCCATCTTCCTGGCAGGTGGTGGGGGCCTGAAGGCTGGGTATTGGGGCTGAACAGGCTGTTGAGGTTCTGCTGGACCTGGGACATACTCAAAAAATTCTGAGGCCCAGGAAGGCCAACTAGTTGCTCCATTCCAGCCTCTGGGAAGTGGCCAGCCTCTTGATGGTATAGGCCAGCTTCTAAGGGCTGGAGGCCAGCCTCCAGGGGTCATGGGCTGAGGCCTCTGAGTAGGCCCAGATTCCATAAGCCATGATACTGGAATATACCCCTGGCTCAAGCTAGGTTGCAGAGCAGGCATGGACTCAGCCTGCTGTGAAACATCTGGCTGGCCCAGCTCATGGGTCATGGGGAGCTGACCAGTCTGTGCAAACTGCTGTTCATAGATTATCTCTGGGAACTCATAGTCCCACATAGTGTGTGCAGGCTCTGTGCCCTGGGTGGGCTCAGAAGATTGGATGCCTGCGACTGCTTCGATGTACCCCCCTGACTGTGGCATGGTGGTCTCTGGTAACAGCCTGGTGTCCTCTAACAGCAAGTCAGGCTGCAGGTCTGGCTTGAGCACTGGCCTTCTCGGCATGCCCTGTAGAAGACATGAGCTGGACTGGCCACACTGCTTCCCACCCACAGTCCCTGCCCTCTTCCTCTCCTTGTTCCCTCTGGTTTCACACTCCTTCACTCACCCCAGAGAATATGGCCTCATGGAGGCTGCTCCAAAGCACCAAGTCTTCGACCTTGGGGAAGGTGCTGAGTTTGTTCTGGAGAGTAGTCTGGGGCCAAAAGGTTGAGGGGTGTGAATGACAATCAAATATGTAATGGATCTGAATCTTGATCCTCACCTCTTTGGTTTTTTGGATTTGAACAAGTCACCTGTTTTAATTGCTGCTGATCTTGGATTTGTCAGTCTCTACTGACAGGTAAGTAATTTCCTTTAGATAAATCCCTCTCTTTATATACATGTATTACACTTCTTTCATTTTGCTTCTCTGGACAGGCCAGACTAGGATTCCAGCCCTAGGTCTGCAGGGGTTGGAGAAAGGGAGGATAGGGGCTATAGCCCTCACCAGTTCCCGTTGCACAGCAGTCAGCTTACGATTCTGTCTTTTGACATCTTCGAAGAAAGCTTCAAATTTATCCAAGTTTATCTGTCAAAAGAACCAAGTCTGTGGGCCAGGGACATACTTCCCTCCTCAGCGTTTCCTTTCATGCCTTGCAGCCACTCACACGTCTTTATGCTTTTTTACAAATGGAAGGCTTGGGGCAGCCTATCACCAAGCAAATCTACCAGTGCTATTTTTCTAAGAACATGACTCACTTCCTGTCTCTGTCCTATGCTGGCTAATTCTCACAGTGATTCAAACTTTCTCCTAAGCTACTCAGACCAAGCCCACCACTGTCCTTGAGTCAGTTGTAACTTATTGAATGGGGGGTGGGTGTGATCAATAGATTTGAATTGCCAACTTTTCAGTTAGTTACCCAACATATAATGCACACCACCATCAGAGCTCCCTGAATGGTCTACAGTATAGTGTAAATAGAACTTTTTTTGTACACTGGGAAAACAAAAACATGGAGTGACTGTCTTTACGGCGATATTGCTATAGAATGTTAATCAGGAACTGAACCTGAGATATTGTTGAGTGTGCCTGGAGAAGGAACTTGCTACAAGTGTGTAAGAGTTTGTGAAGGATGAATAAATCCCACAGCAGTGTTTTCCAGAGAGTGAGAATAGAGTTCCATGAATAAACAAGGTTGATAAATGCTAAACTAAAAGGTGTTAAATAACTTCTTTTACTGTAAAATGTCTGAGAGCCTTTAATAGAAAAAGCTCTTAAAGATCCCAATGGCTCAATTCTCAGCCAAAAACCAGGCCCAGAAGGTGAACAGTAATGCAAGGGAGGCACTCAGTCCTTAGAACAATCAACCAATTGAGATTTTTCCTGGGAGGAAGCAGGAAGAGTGCCATTATATTGTGGGGACTGCAGCCAATGCCACAAAACAAAATATGTAGGAATGGCTGACTGGAAACTGGATTTGCTCTGTAGACTTTTATTCAATTCACAAGCAAAAGTTGAAAGAAAAGACGAATCTCCAAGAGACAAACTGAGTAGGCTCTGTTTCTCAAGCAAATTTGTGCACGGATTTTTAAAAAATTTGTTTTAGTATTTTCTGGCACAATTTTTAGTTTTCTCTTCCTACAGGACCACTCAGACCTAGACTAATAGTTTCAAGGGTTGTTGTGATGAGCAAATGCATCCACTACCCTGAGGTCTGGGGACGATCATTGAGCCATACAAAATTTCAGCCACAACACTGGTACCAGAGGTGTGGCCATGAGCCCCTCCTTGTCATAGCAGGATGCTAGAACACACCTGGGTGGACAATCTCATGTTGATAATATGAGTTAGTGTAATATGTCTGTGCTAGGTTTATTCCTCTTTTCAATATAGACAGAACTTTCCAGAAGATGAAAATGTATTCTCTTTCTGCTAAGTTGCTCGGGCAGGAGCTCAGAGATACTAAGAGTATCTACCTGACAATGAAGTCAACCCAGAGGAAAATATTACTGAAAGAGATAGACTGTCAATGCTAAATAAGCTCTTAGGTCCAGCTGTGTCTGAAATCATCCCTGGATTTTATTGGTAAATGAGATAGTACAATGTTACTTTGTTTTGTCTTAGCCAGAGTGAATGGAATAAAGACTTGAAAAATTCACTGATGAAATTCAAAGGTGAAGGAAGATGTGCATCCTTTTACTATATTCCGTCTAATGGTGAGCAGATTATCTGAGGAGCACTACATAAAGAACACAGCATCAGGACTGGGTGAAAATTCATTAAAAGACCTGAGATATGCAGATGATACAATCTTGCTTCCTGAAAATGAAGAGTATTTGATGTACCTACTACCTATTGATAAAGTTTAAAGACCATAGCCATCAACATGGATTATAAAAATCCTCATAACTGATCCAATAGATAACATCTGGGTAAAAGGAAAAAAGATTGAAGTTGTCAGGATTTCATTTTGCTTGAACCAACAGCATTGCTCATGGACATAGCAGTGAAGAAATCAAATAATATATTAACACCACCAAACACATCTTTAAAGTGCAAAAGAGCAAGAATGCCACTTTAAAAACAAAGGTGTGTCTGACCCAATCCATGATATTTTCGTTTGCCACATATTCATGTGACAGACTTTTAGTTGTTGTTGTTATGTGCTGTCAAGTCCCCTACAACTCAGAGTGGCCGTGTGTATAACAGCTCTGAACCCTGCTCTATCCTGAGCCAACTTTATTATCTCTGACACACCTACCCTCATTTCCCTAGTCACTGAGTCAATCCATCTCATTTAGTGTCTTCCCCTCCTGCGTGGTTCCTCCAACTCTCCCAAGAATGATGTCCCTCTCCAAGGACTGGTCTTGGACTTTGCAACATGCCCAAATAATGTCAGATGGCTCTTCAGAATTCTTGCCTTCATGGAACAGCCTGGTTTAACTCTCTCCAGGACTTATCTGTTTGTTCTCTTAGCAATTCATGCTATACTTTATACTCTTCTCCAGCACTACAGCTCAAAGACATAATTTTTCCCTCTATCATCCCTAGCCATTGTTCACTTTTCTGATGCATATCACTTAATTGTGAAGACCATGGCCTGGATCAGGTGCACCTGAGTCGCAGACTTCCTTATTCTTTAAAGAAGATCCAGGAAAAATGTATGCCTTTGAATTGTGTTCTCAAAGAAAATTGAATATATCAGAAATCACCACAAGAAAAAATTAAACTCTTGTGGGAAAGTGCAGTCAGAGTGCTCTTTAGAGGCTAGGATGGTGAGACTTTGCTCCACATGTTTTGTGCATATGATCGTGAGGAGTCAGTTTCTAGGAAGGATATCAGGTTTGGAAACAGAGGAACAGTCTCTAGAAGATAAATTGACATGGTGCCTGCAGCAACAGGCTCAAAGACATGAGATCACATGCAGTGTAGGACAGGGAAAGGTTTCTATGGCAGGCACTGCTTGATGATGACACTCAACAAACACGGATTGAGTATCTGTCTCTTACAACTGTTTGTCCTGACTTCCACAGTGGGGTGAGGAGGGCTAAATATGGGATAACAACCAAAGGCAATGAAAGCTCAGCATACCAGGCCAAGTGCAAGCCCCCTTCTCCTGCCTCCTGTCAGCCCCTGGTGGTCCTGTTGACTCCACCACCAGAGTTCTGAGCAGCAAGACCAGCATGGGGTATGTGGGGAATCTCTACCTTCTCTATCTGGTCCTTCAGTTTTCCCACCTCCTCCTTGAGGGTGTTGGTGGTGACCTTGACTGAGGTGAGGTCACTGAGCAGTTCCTGCAAGATATGCATTACCTAGGGAGAGAACAAAGGAAGAGAAGAAGACATGGAGTTAGGTGTGTTTAGCTTTGAAGACACGAGGAGCCAAAGGCTACTTAGGAGCTCAGCCAGGGCCTCAGTTGGAATGTGCTTGGACATCAAAAAACATCAAAGCACAGTGCTTGGGACTCTATGGTGGCCTGTTCCAGGAGAGGCAAATGTGTCTGAAATTATGTAGTTTCCCAGGAAGTAAGTATCTTGTCCTGCGAGCAATTGTGTCTGTCACCCACCATCAAGTCAACTCAATGTGTGTGAAAGTTAGATAATGAATAAGGAAGACTGGAGAATCAATGTGTTTCAACTATGGTGTTAGTGAAGAGTATAAAAGATATCATGGACTTTTACAAATCCAGCAAACCTGTCTTGGATTTTTTAAGTATAATCTTCAGAAAGAGGATGGCAAGACTTTGTCCCACATACTAGGAGTATGTGATCAGGAAGGACCAGTATCTGGAGAAGGACATCATGCTTGGAAAAGTAAGAGTTTTTGTTGTTGTTGCTATTGGGTGCCATTGACCAATTACAACTCATAGTCACCCTACAAACAACAGATCTGAACCTTGCCCTAATCTATGCCATCCTTACCATCTCTGATATATTCAAGTTCATTGTTAATATCACTGCATCAGTTCATCTTGTTGTCTGTCTTTCTCTCTTTCTCTGACTCTTCATTTTTTTCCAGCATGATGTCTTTTTCCAAGGACTGGCTTTTCCTGACAACATGCCCAAAGTATATGAGACCAATTGTCACCATTCTTGACTCTAAAGAGCACCCTAGCTGCATTTCCTCCAAGACAGACTTGTTTGTTCTTTTGGCCTCAAAGGAATATTCAGCACTCCCTCCAACACTATTTCAAATGAATAATTTCTTCTTCTGTCATCCTTAGTCATCGTCCAGCTTTAAGAAACATAGGAAACAATTGAAAACACCATGACTTAGATCAGATACACATTAGTCTTTAAACTGACACTATTGCTCTTTAGCTATTTGGAGAGGCTTCTGACAGCAAATTTCCCCAGCGCAACTTGTCTTTTGGTCTCTTTATTGCTTCTACCATGAATGTTGATTGGATCCAATTAAAATGAAGTAACTGACAATTTCAACCTCCCACCCCCATCATAATGTTCCCAGGAATTGATGGGATACCAACTGACTTGTTTCAATTAATGGATGCAGCCCTGGATGTGCTCACTAGTTTATTCTAGGAAATTTGGAGGACAGCTTTGGGCCCAATGGATTGAAAAAGGTCTATATTCCTATTCCCAGGAAAGGTGATCCAACAGAATGTAGATACTTTCAAACAATATCATTAATATCACATGCAAACAAAATACTGCTGATGATTCAAAAGCAACCATAAGAGTACATAAGTAGGGAGAAGTTCAAGCAGTATTTAGAAGAGGTTGTGGAACCAGGGATATCATTGCTGATGCCAAATGGGTCTTGGCTGAGAGTAAATAATACTAGAAGAATGTTTATTTATTTTTTTAATAATTTTTTCTTATAAATTAATTTTACTTTACCAGTTCAGATAACACTTTCTTAAATAAGTGTGTAGTATTGTTAACATGAATGTCAGTATTTTTGCAAACAGTAGATTCTTTAAGAGTGGAAACCCTGCTTTGTTCATCTCTACCTAGTTCAGTGCTAGGATACTCAACAGAACTCATTTTATTGAGATTTCCATAACAGAAGGTAAAGATTTTCAGTGGCTAAGCTACAGAAGTAGATCACCTGGTCTTTTTAACAAGGTATCTCTAGATTGTCTTGGGGTTTTATCCTCTTGTTTTGCAACCAACCACATCAACCTTTTTTTTTTATTTAGTTTGTTTATTTTTCATTTCAATGAACATCTACAGAGATTTTGGAATTCCATTCATTCATCGTTGCACTATTTTAAAAATAATTTTAATGAACATTTACAGAGAATTTGGATTTCCATTCATTCATTGCTACACTTCTCTACCCACCCAGCCCTCTTCCCCCACCCCCCAGTTCGCTCCTCTTTCAAAAGCAAAAGAAAGACTCCCTCCCTGGTATACAATCCCCCCCGCAGCCCTCCCACTGCCCCAAGTACATTCCACTATGCAACCTTAATTGTGGACTCCTGTGACAACCATAATACTCTATCATACATCGCTTTTAAATTATTCAGTCCCTCATCTGTTTCAGTGCAGTATACACAATTTATCCAGTTTTTCTCAGTCGCACCCCAACCCTGATATCAATCCCATTTTACAGCAGTGGCACCATGCAACATTTGTCCTTTTGCGACTGAGATATTTCACTCAGTATAATGTCCTCTAGGCTCACCCATTTTGAATAATATGGAATGAGTTCCTTGTTTTTCAGTGCAACATAGTATTCCAGTGTGTGAATATACCACAGCTTCTCTATCTATTCTTTTGTTGATGGGCACGTGATTTGTTTCCAATTCCTTACTATTGTGAACAGAGCTGCGATAAACATGGGTGTGCATATATCTGCTTGGATGTCAGTTATGGTCTCTTTGGGATATACTCCCAGTAGTGGAATTGCTTGGGCAAATGGTATCTCTATTTGCAACTTTTGAGAAAGCGCCATACCACCTTCCACAGTGGTTGCATGATTTTACATTCCCACCAACAGTGAATAAGGGTTCCAGTTTCTCCACAACCTCGTCAGCATTTGTTGCTTGCTGTTCTGTTAAATTTTGCTATTCTGACTGGGGAGAGACGATATCTCATAGTTGTTTTGATGAAGAATGGTTATTTATGCTTTATTGACAATGCAAAGGCATTTGACCGTGTGGATCATAAAAATTGGGCCTGACATTGAGAAGAATGGGAATCCCAGAGCACTTAATTGTGTTTCTGTAAAACCTCTACCTGGATCAAGAGGCTGTTGGTCATGCAGGGGAACACTGCGTGGTATAAAATTGAGAAGAGAATGCATCAGGAGTGTATTCTCTCTCCATACCTATTCAATCTGTATGCTGAGCAAATGATTCAAGAAACTGGATTATATAAAGAAGATTGTTGCATCAAGATCAGCGGAAGGCTCATCAATAGGCTGCATTATGCAGTTGACTCAATCTTTTTTGCTGAAAGTGAGGAAAACTTGAAGCACTTGTTGTAGAAGATCAAAGAATACAGCCTTCAATATGGATGACATCTCAATGTCAAGAAAACAAAAATTCTTACCACTGAACATCATGATAAATGGAGAAAAGATTGACATTGTCAAAAATTACATCTTACTTGGATCTACAATCAATGTCCTTGGTACCAGCAGTTAGGAAATCAGGAGATGTACTGCACTGGGAAAGTCTGTAGTCATGGACCTCTCCAAATTATAGGGGGGTAATGATGTCAGTTTGAGGACTTGTTATGATGCATTTGAGAGCTGGACAATGAATAAGGATGACAAGAATTTATGCTCTGCGCTGTGGTGTTGGAGAAGAGTATATGAATTACCTAAAGAACAAATATGTCTTGGAAGCAAAGATGATAAAGCTTTGCCTTATACTTTTGGGTATGTTGCTAAGAGGGGCTGTTCCTTGGAGAGAGACATCATGTTTGGAAAGGCAGAGAGTTGGAAAAGGAGAAGAATATCCTCAACCAGGTGGATTGACACACCACCAAAAAAAGCAGCAGCATGTCTTTTGGGGCCAGAGATTCCTGTGCTGCCCAGATCAGGGCCTATAGGAGCTGGAAACCAGACATGAGATAGAAATGCCCTGGGACTGCTGTCCCATGGAGCCAGAGCTTGCTGGAGGACTGTGGGAATGAGGGAAAGATCCCATGATTGACAAGACTAGGAGAGCTTTGTAACACTGTCCTAATGCCACAAAGCTTAAGGCTGAAGGTCCTGTCAGCACATTTCATAAGCTTGTCTTGAGAAATTGTATCCTGTTGCAAATCTGAGTTGGAGCATGTTAACTTTCCTAGTAAATTCCATAATTGTGAGTATAGTTCTATGAGGTTTGTGTAGCTATTGCAATGGATTTGGGGAACAGTAGGATTGTTGTTGAATTTGTAGAAAGAGGTGCAGGAGTGGGGGAGGCATATCTGACCACATAGGAATTTGTTTTATGATGTAGATGCTGTTGACAGGGCAGTTCCTCCTAGTGAAATTAGTAAGAGGTCAGATATGGCCACACTCACACTACCCTTACTCTTTTTATAATGTGATATTAATGTTTTGTCTATTGAACAGAACATTCAAATTTCTTGGCACAGCCTCATAAACATGTCCAGTATTGCATCTGTTTGTTGAAATATGTCAATTGGTATCACATCAATTTCTGGGATCTTATTTTGTGCCTTCAGTGTAGCTTGAACTTCTTTAATTACCATTGGTTCTTAATCATATCCTACATCCTGAAATAGTTCAGTGTTTATCAATTCTTTTTAGTACAGTGACTATGTATATTCCTTCCATCTTCTTTTTTTTTTAATGTGCAAAGTCTTTTATTTAAAATTTGAAAAGTTAAGACTTATGACCACCTCAGCATAGGCCGTTCCCATCAGAAGGGGCAACGGCAGTTTCAAACGCGTGCAGAGCTGCATTTTCATTCACAGAACTCTAGAGGCACTTTAGAAATGAAGCTGGGCTTCAAAATACAAACACTGGGGGCTTTGGCTCAACCTTTTAATAGAAAAAAATTCACTGATGTACAAAAATGTGAAAATGTGACAATGACAACATATGAAATTCTGTGATTGCAAGTCCCCTTGAGTGCACACCGAGGTGCACACAACCTGCCCACACATCCTGTGTGGAAACATAACCTAATGCAAACCAGTGCTGCCAAGAAGCGCCAGAACGTGTCTCCATTCCACCAGTCACAGGTCAGCATCTATTCCAAACGTTCAGTAACAAAAAGTACGGCATCTTCCCAGGAACTGCAAGGCGGACTTCTTACTCACGATGGACCAGCACAAACAAACCAAGCAGGAAGAGGACTGCGTACTTAAATTTGGGATAGTCATTCATAAGGATTGTCACAATTCCAATGTAAGGAACAAATCCCCTTGCTCTTCCCACAACATCTTTTTTCTCTAGCCAATGTTGTCCTTGTTTATAGAGGCCCCAGTCATCAACTGCATTATTATCTCCTTTGGTCAAAAACTTGATATGTCCATTTTGCTTTTCATGAATTTTCAAGACACAGTGAACTATAGGAATTTCTCTTCCTTCTATCCTAAAAACAACAATTTCTCCCACTCTTATGGGATAATCAAATCGATTTGTTAGGAAAAGAAGATCTCCTCTATGAAAAGCAGGTTCCATGCTGCCACTGAGCACCACCACAATTGGACTTTCACTTCCATTGATTACCATTAGCCCTTTCCAGATCATTAGTGCTGAGGAGACAATCATTCCAAAATTTAGAACTTGGTATAAAGCTGCCACTTGTTCTTCCGCCGCACAACGTCCAAAAAGTCTAGAGACAGCATGATGGGGCAGGATAGGTGGACACTGGCAGCCGAAAGGGCACGAAGTAGCCAGGGGATAGGTATACCGGGTACACCGGCCGAGCTCACGCAGGACAGGCCCCCACCTCCTTCCATCTTCTTTTGATGCTTCCTGCATCATTCAAGATTTTGTCCATAGCATCTTTCAGTATTTCAACTCAAGACTTTAATTTATTAAATTCTTTCACATTGAGAAATGGTAAGGGTGCTCTTCTCTTTGCGTTTTCTAACTCCGGCTCTTTGCAGGTTTAATTTTAATACTTCACTTTGTCTTCAAAATTCCTCTTAAAAACATTCTGTTCATCTTTTACTTCAGTATTTCTATCTTTTGTCTTTGCCTCTCTACATTCTAGTGCAAGTTTCAGAGCTTCTTCTGATTCTTCTTTAGATCTTTTCTTCCTTTCCTGTCTTTGCAATGACTTAATTTTTGTTTTCTTCATGGATAATGTACTTGATATTATAGCACACATCATGTGGTCTTAAGTAATTTGTGTTAAATGCATCAGATCTATACTTAAAATGATTTTTAAATAATTCAGTTAGGATAGATTAATGTAATATTTTGGTTTTTGTGGACTCATTTTCATTTTCTTCAGCTCAATTTGAACTTGCACATAAGTAATTGATTATTCCACAGTTAACCTCTGGCCTTGTTTTGACTTCTCCATTAGGTTTTTTCTGCATATGTAGTCAGTGTGATTCCTGTGTAGTTCAGCATGGGTATGTGTTGTTGTTACGTGCTCTCAAGTACAACTCATAGCAACCCTCTGAACAACAAAAATGAACCCTGTGCCGTCCTCATTATCTCTGACACACTTGAGCCTGTGACTGCTGTTCCCATGTCAATCCATCTCACCAAGGGTCTCCCTCTCCTCTGCTGACCCTCTACTTTTTCTAGCATGATGTTCCTTTCCAGGGAACAGCACCTCCTAGAAATATGCCAAAAGTTTCACCTCCTTGCTTTCAAGGAGCACTCTGGCTGAATCTTCTCCAGGTCATACCTTTTTGTTTTTTTAGCAGTCCTTGGGATGTTCAGTGCTCTTCTCCAAGACCATAGCTTAAAGGTATCAAGTCTTGGGAAACTCTGGTGGCCTAGTGGCAAGAAGCTGCACTGCAATCCCAGAGATAATGTGGTTTGAATCCACCAGATGCTCTGCAGGAGAAGGCGGGACAATCTCCTCCCGTACCAGTCAGATACAATCTGACGGTATACACACAAAGAAAATAATAAAAAAAATTTTAAAAAAAGGTATCGAGTCTTTTGTCATCCTTGTTCATTTTTCAGCTCTCAAGCGCATAGTAAGTGATTGAAAAGACCATGGGCTGGATCAGGAGCACCTTAGTCTTCAAACTGACATAATTTATCCTCTGTAATTTGGAACGGTACCTAACAGCAGACTTTTCCAGTGCAATAAATCTCCTGATCTCCTGAGTACTAGTACAAAGGGTATGGTTTGTGGATTCAAGTAAGACCAAATAGTTGGTAATTTCAATCTTCTCTCCATGCCTCATGATGTTGCTTATCAGTTCAGAGGAAAGAATATTTGTTTTCTTGATGTTGAGATGTAATCCACATTGAAGGCTAAAATAATTTCTCTACAGTAAATACTTCAAGTCATCTTCACTTTCAGCAAGCAAGATTGTGTCTGCATAATGCAGGTTGTTGATGAGTCTTCATCCTATTCTGATGCCACATTCTTCTTCATAGTGCCCAGCTTCTCAAATTATTTGGTCAGAACACAGATTGAATATGTAGGTGATTAGAACAGGTCATTAGAACAGGTCAAGAAGCAGGATTAATTACCCACTTCTAAGAGAACAGATTTCTGAAAACCCTGTAAATAATAGAGGACTATACGGTTAGAAGCAGAGCCCAAATTGGAAGTCACTCAAAATTACGAAAACAGCTGCAAGTACCCTTTACTAATTGGATTGTGAAATGTATGAAATATGAATGTAGAAAAAATGGAAGTTGTCAAAATGAAGTTGAACACATGAAGATCGACAGTCAGTGAACTGAGATGGACTGACATGGGTCATTTTGAATCAGATAATTACATTATCTGCTATGCTGAGAATGAAAAACTGAGGAAGAATGGTATTGCATTCATAGTGAAAAAGACAATTTTATGATATATCCTAAAGAATAATATTGTGAGTGATAGGATACTCTCCATACACATACAAGGAAGGCCTGTTAACATGACTATTATTCAAGTATAAGCATCAACAAGTATAGCCAAAAAGGAGGAAATTGAAAATGTCTGAGTTTTTGCAGTCCAAAATTGATCAAACATGCAATTAAGATGCATTCATAATTATTGGTGACTGGAATTCAAAAGTTGAAAATAATGAGGAATGGTTCTCTGAAAGTATGGTCTTGGTGGTAGAAATGAGGATGGATACCAAATGACTGAATTTTGTATATTCAATATTTATTCATCCCAAATATCTTTTTAACAATTACAAAAGGTATTTTTATACATAGACCTTACCTGATGGACTGCACAAGAATCAGATTGACTATATCTATAGAAATAATCTTTGGAGAAATTCAGTATCAGCAACCAAAACCAGGCCAGGTGCTGATTGTGGAACAGATCATCAATTGCTCATGTGCAGGTTCAAATGAGAGCCGGAGAAAATTAAATCAAGTCCATAAGAAACAAAATACAGTATAAAGTCTGCCCCACCTGAATTTAAAAAAAATCCTTTCCAGATCAGGCATGAGGCATTGAACACTAATGATTGCAGACTAGATGAGTTACGGGATAAAATTAAAGATATCATCCATAAAAAGAACAAAAGGTCATTACAAACACTGAAGGGGGGGACCAAATGGGTGTCAGAAGAGGCTCTGAAAATTGCACTAAAGCATCAAGAAACCCAAACAAAGGGATGAAATGCTGAAATAAAAGAGATGAAAAGAAGATTTCAACAGGGAGCTCAAGAAGACAAGCAAAATATTCTAACAGACTGTGCAAAGAACTGGACTGGAGAATAAAAAGGGAAGAATACGCTCGACATTTCAAGTTGAAGGAACTGAGAAACAAATTAAAATATTTTTAAAAAATTGTATATGGTATTCTTTTTAAAAATTAACTTTAATGAAAGTTTACAGAGACTTAGGGTTTTCAGTCATTCATTATTACATTTTTCTCTGCCCACTCCCTCCTCCCCAATTCACTCTTCTCCTTGAAAAGTAAAACTCTTTCGTTGTTATTCAATCCCTCCCTCCAAGTCCACTTCACTGTGCAGCCTTCATTCTGGACTCCTGTAATGACAGTAATACCCAATCTTATATCCCTTTTAAACAGTTCTCTCCCTCATCTGTTTCAATGCAGTATGCATCATTCCTCCCCTCCTTCTTTGTATTCCCTCAACCCCGATGTCAGTCCCATTTTACAACAGTGGCCCATGCAATATTTGTCCTTTTGTGACTGAGCTATTTCGCTCAACATAATATTGTGCATATATTTCATGAGTTCCATGTTTTTCTTTTCTTTTTTTTAACACACAAAAAACCCTGCTTACTCTTTTTTTAATTATTATTCATTTTAATAAAAATTTACAGAGACTTTGGATTTCCATTCATTCATTTTTGCACTTTTCCCCCTGCCCACCTGTCCCTCCCCAGAACACTCTTCTCTTTGAAAAGTAAAGGAAAAATTCTTTCATTGTTTTACAATCCCTCACCTCAGGTCCATTCCACTATGCAGCCTTCATTCTGGACTCCTGTCATGACAACAATACCTAATCACATATCCCTTTTAAACAGTTTTCTCTCTCACCTGTTCCAATACAGTGAACATTATTTATCCCCTCTTTCTCAGACTCCCTTCAACCCTGATGTCAGTCCTGTTTTACAACAGTGGCACTATGTAGTATTTGTCCTTTTGTGAATGAGGTATTTCACTCAGCATAATGCTTTTTAGGGTCACCCATTTTGAATAATATTTCATGAGTTCCTTGTATTTTAATGCAGCGTAGTACTCCATTGTGTGAATATACCATAGCTTCTCTATCCATTCGTTTGTTGATGGGCACTTAGGTTGATTCCAACTCCTTGATATTGTGTACAAAACCACAATAAACACAGGTGTGCATGTATCTGCTTTGGTGGCAGTTATGGTCTCTTTAGGGTGTGTTCCCAGTAGTGGAATTGCTGGGTCAAATGGTATCTCTATTTACAACTTTTTGAGAAAGCACCACACCGCCTTCCACAGTGGTTGCATCATTTTACACTTCCACCAACAGTGAATAAAGATTCCTGTTTCTCCACAGCCTCACCAGTGTTTGTTGCTTGGTCTCTCATAGTTGTTTTGATTTGCACCTCTCTTATAGCTAGGGATTTTGAAAATTTCTTCATGTACTTGTTTGCCATCTGGAATGCCGCCTTTGGTGAAGTATCTGTTCATATCCTGTGCCCATTTTTCAATTGGATTGTTTACTTTTATCTTGTTTGGTGCTCAAGTATTTTATAAATTCTAGATATAAGTCCCTTATCTGACATGTCATCACCACATACTTTTCCCCCTGTTGGAGAAGTTTTGGATATGCATAGGGATTTGATTCTTAAAAGGTCCCATTCATCTATTTTATCTTCTCCTGGTTGTAGATTAGTTTCTTGTTTTTCAACGCAGCGTAGAATTCCATTGTGTAACTATACCATAACTTCTCCATCCATTCATTTGTTGATGGGCACTTAAGTTGTTTCCAGCTCTTTGCCATTGTGAACAAAACCACAATAAACATGCGTGTGCATCAGATTAAAATCTTGAGTTACAATACTGAGAGATGTTGTGGGTAAATCTTGAATGATCTAGTAAATATAAAAAAAAAAGATAAAAAGATTATACAGAATCACTTTACCAAAAGAAAACAAATTTGACATACTGGAGAGAGAAAAAAGGGTAAAGATAGCAATAATGATGACATAATGCCGAGAATGTAACCAATGGCATTGAAAGATAAATATAAAAAATACCAAATGAGTGTATGTTTTATTATGTATACTTTCACTCAAAGTAAAATTTTTTAAAAATCAAAAAGAATTGGTTGACACGGAAACATTTTTGAAGTACTGTATGAAAAAGTGCCAATGATAATGAAGGATGAAGTTCAATTTGTACTGATGGCAATGGCAAAAGTAATGCTCCAGGAACTGTTGAAATACCAGCTAACATGTTTCAGATAACAGATGTAGCCCTAGATGTGCTCACCAGTCTATGGCCAGAAATTGGGAGGACAGCTGCTTGATCCACTGACTAGAAGAGATTAATGTTTGTTCCCATTCCCAAGAAAAGTAAGTCAACAGAATGTGGAAATTATTGAACAATATTATTAAGTTGAACATTTGATTGTGCTTATGTGAAATGTTATACTTTGACTAGGAGGCAGCGGTCAGAACAGAGCAAGGAGACACTGCATGGTTCAAAATTGGGAAGAGTGTATGCCAGAGATGTATCCTGTCTCCGTACCTTTTCAATCTATATGCAGAACAGATCATCTGGGAGGCTCGGCTGTATGAGGACGAATGTGGCATCAGTATTGGAGGAAGACTCAACAATTTGCGTTATGGTAGCAGTAAGACTGAACAGAGCAGCGATGGCTGCTATGGCAACAGAAGCGGGCCGTGGTGACTCAGGATCCAAGCCCATCAATCACCAGCCTCTGAGCCACTGGTCTACATCAATCAAAGACAGTACCACAATGGCCACTATGAAGAAAAAACAGCAAGGACTCGTGACGGCAACCATCACACCGATGATAGAGAACTGGAGAGATCAGCTTATCAGTAATTGGTCAATATGTGGACTATCTTGTGGAAGAACAAGGAATGAAGAACATTTTTGTGAACGGCACAATGGGAGAAGGCCTGTCCCTGAACATCTCAGAGTGTCGCCAGATTGGAGAGGAGTGGGTGACAAAGGGAAGAACAAGCTGGATCACATGGTGATTCAGGTAGGAGCAATGAGTTTGAAAGAGTCACAAGGACTGGCCAAACATGCAGCAGACATAGGAGCTTCTGGAATTGCTGTCATTGTACCCTTCTTTTTCAAGCCATGGAACAAAGAGGTCCTGATTAGTTTCCTAAATGAAGTGGTGGCGGTTGCTCCTACACTGCCATCTTATTACTACCACATTCCTGCCTTGATTGAGGTGAAGATTCGTGCTGAGGAATCGTTGGATGGGATTCAACATAAGATCCTCACCTTCCAAGGGCTGAAATTCAGTGACACAGATCTCTTAGCCTTTGGGCAGTGTGTTGATCAGAATTTCCAGAAGCACTTTGCATTCTTTTTTGGAGAAGATGAGCAACTGTTAAGCATTCTGGTGATGGGAGCAACTGGAACAGTGGGCAGTACCTATAACTACCTGGGGAAGAAGACAAACCACGTTAAAAGCTTTTGAAAAGGACTATTCTTCTGCTCTGAATTATAAGTTTTGTATCCAGAGATTTATAAACTTTGTGATCAAATTGGGTTTTGGTGTGTCACAGACCAAAGCCATCATGACTCTTGTCTCTGGAATTCCAATGGGCCCACCCCTACTTCCTCTGCAGAGAACCTCCAGGGAGTTTACTTACAATCTTGAAGCTAAACTGAAGAGCCTGGATTTCCTTCCTTTCATTGATTTAAAGGGTAGAAATTTGGAAGCTTATAGCTAGCACCTCTTGATTAAATGTATACATCAAAAATGCAATCCCTTCTTGGCCTTTTGGCTGAGATATAGTGAAATATCTGTTCTTCTCAGTTTAGCAACTGATACATCCTCTATTAGAGGACAGTATTCAATGGATTTGGGAGGTTAGGAGATAGAAGAGAAGTTTATTCTGTCCACTCTACACATTGCCTGCAGTACCTCTAGGAACACTGTATGAACAAACAACAAAAATATATAATGAACCAAATAATACACATAATATACTCATTTCTCAGGGATTTTTTTAGATGAACTAAATTTTCTCCTACCAAATTAAATCACACTGTCAGTAAATCAAATACATACTAAGATTCTATGATAAGTTTTATGAAAGGAGCAAAAATGCCAAGAGCATTTATGAGCCCTGAATTATTTGCCACAGTTTGCAAATGTTTTTGTAGAGAAATTTTGGCTTATATGGATGAAATGGAATCAAGAGGAAAATAATCTGTCTTTAGGTGTTCTCATTATCTTAATTTCTGCTTCATAATCCTTTTCTAAAATTTTCTAATTTTAAAGCATTATAATGTTGTTGTTGTTGTTGTTGTTAAGTGCCATCGAGTCACAGGTGACTCATAGCGACCCTATGAAGGAGAGTCCTCGACGCTTGGCTGCCTTTCATCTTCTCTCCAGGCTCATAGGGTTTCTGGAGGCAAGCTATTATGGAAGTAGATGCCACTCCTCCTTCCAGGCTTGTTTTAATCGGGGAGCTCCATACCACTCTCTGTCCGCATTGAGTAGCCAACCAGTAACGCATGTGACACATCTGTGTCACAGTGTTCGGCCTCACAGCAACCACAAGTGACCACGGTACTATACAACCTAGAGTAATGTCTGAACAAAAACAATGAAAGACAGGCCCGAGGGCCGTGGATTAAAAGTCACCCACCTTTGGCTTGGTAGCATCGCTTTCTGTCCACTGGGCCAGCTGATCTCTCTCTCTGTGTTGATGTTATTGTTGTTAAGTGTCATTGAGTTGCAGGCGACTCATAGCGACCCTATGAAGGAGACTCCTCGACGTTTGGGTGTCTTTCATCCTCTCTCCAGGTTCATAGGGTTTCCAGAGGCAAGCTACTATGGAAATAGATGCCACTCCTCCTTCCAAGCTTGTTTTAATCAGGGAGATCCACCCCACTCTCTGGCATTATAATGTACTTCCTTTTTAATAAATATTAATTTAGAATCTTTAAAAAAAACACCAACTCAAACAAACAGCTTCTTCTCTGAGAAAATACCAAAGGGTGGATGAAGCTGGTGTAGTGGGAGGGCCCAGAGGCCCTGGGGGCCCTGGGATGGGAGCCCATGGTGGTTTCCGTGGAGGCTTCGGTAGCAGTCTGCAGGGTTCGAGCTGGTCAGGGCTGTGGTCAGGGCCATGGAGCTCGAGGAGGCAAAGTTGAGGACAGGGAGTGGCTCCCCATTATGAAACTGGGCCAACAGGTCAAAGATATGAAGATCAAATCCTTGAAGGAGATTTATCTTTTCTCACTGCCCATCAAGGAGTCTGAGATCATCAACTTTTTCCTGGGGATGTCCCTCAAGGACTAGGTCTTGAAAATCATGCCTGTGCAGAAGTGGACACATGTTGGCCAGCAGACCAGGTTCAAGGCCTTTGTAGCCATTGGAGACTAATGGTCATGTTGGCTTGGGCGTCAAGTGCTCCAAGGAGGTGGCTACTGCCATCCGGGGGGCCATTATTCTGTCTAAGCTCTCCACTGTCCCTGTGCAGCATGGCTACTGGGGGAACAAGATAGGCAAGCCTCACACTGTTCCCTGCAAGGTGACTGGGTGCTGTGGCTCTGTGTTGGTGCATCTGATCTCTACACCCTAAGGCACTATACTAGTCTTGGCCCATGTGCCCAAGAAGCTGCTGCTGAAGACTGGAATTGATAACTTCTACACCTGAGGCTACCCTGAGCAACTTCACCAAGGCCACCTTTGATGCCATCTCTAAGACTTACAGCTACTTGACCCCAGATCTCTGGAAAGAGACTGTGTTCACCAAGTCTCCCTACCAGGAATTCACTGACCATTTTGTAAAGACTCACACCAGAGTATCCGTGCAGCTGTGGCCACCACATAGTGGATATTGTCTAACAAATAAAGTGAATTAAGTTAAAAAAATCACAAAAAACCCAAAAAAACCAAACAACTTGTGTTATGCAGATGATACAACCCTGCTTGCTGAAACTGAGGAGGACCTGAAGTCCTTGATGCAGAAGGTCAAGGACTGCAGCTTACAATATGAATTGAAACTCAACATCAAGAAAACAAAGATTCTCACCGCTGGGCAAGTTGGCAGCATTATGATAGTGAAGAGATTGAGATTGTTAACAGCTTTAATTTGCTTGGCTCCACAGTCAACACTTTTGGTACCAGCATCCAGGAAATCAAGAGATGATTGGGAAAGTCAGCTGTCAGGGACCTCTTCAGAGTACTGATGAACAATGATGTCAGTCTGGAGACTAAGGTGCACCTGATCCAGGCCATAGTCTTCGCAATTGCTTGCTTTGCATCTGAGAGCTGGTTAATGACTAGAGATGATAGAAAGTGAATTGATGCCTTTGAACTGTGGTGCTGGAGAAAACTGTTGAATATACCATGGACTGCCAGGAGAACAAACAGGTTCATCCTAAAGAGGGTGAAACTAGGCTGCTTCCTGGAGGCAAGGATTCAGAGGCTTTATCTAACATGCTTTGGATGTATTGCAAGGAGGAACCAGTCCTTGGAGAGGTACATCATGCTTAGAAGGGTGGAGGGACAGAGAAAGAGAGGAAGACCCTCAATGAGATGGAAAGATTCCGTGACTGGGGTAATGAGGGTAGGTGTGTCAGAGACAGTAAAGTTGGCACAGGAAAGAACAGTTCTCAGGGCTATTGTACATAGGATCTCTATGAGTCTCAAGCAACTTAACTAATGTCTTGTTGTTAAGTGCCTTTGAGTGGCAGGCAACTCATAGTGACCCTATGAAGGAGAGTCCTCAACGCTATTAATGTCTTATGCAAGCAAAATATTTTTGAACAGCGCATTGACAGAGAACTGCCAGAAGTCAGGTAGGGTTTAGAAGAGGTTATGACACCAGGATATCACTGCTGATGTCAGATGGATATTGGCTGAAAGTAGAAAATACCAGAAAAATGTCTTATTTGTGTTTTATTGACTGTACAAAGGCATTTGACTGTGTGAATCATAACAAATTATGAAAATTGAGAAAAGATGGGAATCTCTAAGCACTTAATCGTGCTCATATGAAACCTATCCCCAGACCAAGAAGTCATTGTCTGAACAGAGCCAGGAAACATTGCATAGTTTAAAATTAAAAAGGGAGTAAGTACATCAAGGTTATATCCTTTCTCCATACCTAGTCAATCTGTAGTTTAAGTTGCTATGAGTTGTACTTGACTTGATGGTGCCTCACAACAACAATAATATTAACTCTGTATGTTGAACAAATTATTCAAAAAGCCAGAAAAATTTCATCTTTATAGCTTCTGATAATATTTTTTTAAAAGATATTGGCAATGAAATCCCCTTCTAATCCAATTTTGCTGAGTGTCTTAATCAGGAAGGGGTGTTGAATTTTGTCAAGTGCCTTTTCTGCACCAATTGCTAGGATCATGTGGTTCTTGTTATTTTGTCAATGTTGTGAATTATATTGATTGTTTTCTTATGTTGAGCCATCCTTGCATACCTCTTATTAATCCCACTTTGTCATGCATGATGAACTATATTTTTTATGTACTTTTGGATTCTACTGGCTAGGATTTTGTTAAGGATTTTTGTGTCTCTGTTCATGAGAGACATTGTTCTGTAGTTTTCCTTTTTTTGTAGTATCTTTGCTGGTTTTGGGATTAGGATTATGCTTGCTTAATAAAATGTCTCAGGGGGTGTTCCTTCTTTTTCTATATTGTAAAATAACTTAAGTCGAATTGGTGATACATCTTCTCAGAATGTTTGGTAGAATTCAACTGTGAAGCCAATCTGGTCCAGGACTTTTCTTGTAGTGGAGTCTTTTTATGACCTTTTCAATTTTTTATTTTGTGATGGGTCTGTTCAAGTGTTCCACATCTGACCATGTCAATCTAGGTAGGGCATGAGTTTCAAGGAAGTGGTCCATTTCCTCTAAATTTTCAAATTTAGCTTAGTATAGATTTTCATAATATTCCAATAGTATAGGTTTAATTTCCTCTAGTTCTGTTGTAATGTCACCTCTGTAACTCCTTAATCAAGTTATTTGTGTCTTATGTCTTCTCCTTTTTTTCTTTTGTGAAGTTTGCCAATGGTTTGTTAGTTTTATTGATCTTTTCAAAAAACCAACTCCTGTTCTTGTTAAGAACCCAGAAATGGACCCATCTAGCTATGGTCAACTGATAACTGACAATGAAATAAAACCTATTAAATGGGGAAATGATAACCTCTTCAACAATGGTGCTGGCAAAACTGGAGCGCTACCTGTAAAAAGTTAGTAAAGGATCACATCTTACATCATACACAAAAATTAACTCAAGGTGGATCAGAGACCTCGGAATAAAGCCCCAAACCATACAGCTCATAAGAGACAAACTGGGACCAAGCTTAGAAGGCCTAGTCTATGGTATAAAAGTACTGCCAAATACAGCCAGAAATACACAGTCTGAAGAGGATAAAATTGATAAATGGGACCTTCTGGGTGTTTTAAAATGATATCTTTATTTTGCACAATAATTAATGGTTTCTTTTTTTAAATTTTTAACTTTATTTTTTTTATTTTAATATACGTTTACAGAGACTTTGGATTTCCATTTATTCATTGTTGCATTTTTCTCACTCTCCACCCTTCCCCACCCACTTCACTCATCTCTTTGAAAAGTAAAAAAAAATAATTATTTTCATTGTTATACAATTCCTCCCTCTAAGTCCACTCTACTATGCAGCCTTCGTTCTGAACTCATGTCATGATAATAATACCTAATCATATATTGCTTTTCATATGATATATTACTCCAGAGATAAAAAGGTGAGGGAAAATGGAGTTGCTTTCATAGTTAAGAATGTAATTTCTAGATCCATCTTGAAGTACAATATTGTGAGTGACAGGATAATATCCATATGCATACAAGGAAGTCCAGTGAATACCATTATCATTCAGATATATGCACCAACAAAGAGCCAAAGAAGAAGAAATAGAAGATTTCTATCAACTTTTACAGTCGGAGATCAAACATGCAATCAAACTGCATTGATAATAATGGGTGACTGGAATGCAAAAGTTGGGAACAAAGGAGAAGATTCAATAGTTGGAAAACATGGACTTGGTGTCAGAAATGGAGCTGGAGAGAGAATGATTGAATTTTACACAATGACTTATTAATTGCAAATATGTTTTTAAGAGACATAAGCACAGGTTATATACATGGATTTCACCTGATGGTATGCATAGGAATCAGATTGATTACATCTGCAGAAAGACATGCTGGAGAAGCCCAATATCAGCTGTGAAAACGAGGCCAGGAGCTGATTGTAGAACAGATCACCAACTACTCATATGGAAGTTCAAGCTGAAGCTGAGGAAAATTAAACTGAATCCACGAGAACCAAAATATGACTTTGAGTCTATCCCACCTGAATTTCAGAACCATCTCAGGAACATGTTTGAGGCCTTAACACTAATGAGCAAAGACCAGATGAGCTGTGGGAGGATATCAACGGTATCCAGAAGAGTGCAAATGGTCTTTGCAAAGACAGAAGAGGAAGAAAAGACCAAAATGGATGTCAGAAGAGACTCTGAATATTGCACTGGAGCGCAGAGAAGCCAAAGCAGAAGGAAGAATTCAAGATACTAAAGAGCTGAACAGAAGATTTCAAAAGGCAGTGCGGGATGACAAAGTAAAATATTACAATGAAATGTGCAAGGAGCTGGAGTCAGAAAATCAAAAGGGCCGAACTCTCTCAGCATTTCTTAAGCTCAAGGAACTGAAAAACAAATTCAAACCTCAAGTTCCTATAATCAAGGATGCTTTAGGCAGAATATTAAATGATCCAGGATATATTAAAAAAGAGATAAAGAATATATACTGAGTCACTGTATGAAAGGAATTGGCAGAGACAGAAGAATTTAATGAAACAACATATGAGCAAGAGCCTACAGTGCTGAAGGCCCTAGGAATAGATTATATACCAATTATATGCCAATTATATACCAATTGACATATTTCAGCTAACAGATGCTGCCCTGGACACGCTCACCAAGTTGTGCCAAGAAATCTGGAGAACAACCACTTGGCCAACTGACTGGAAGAGATCTATATTTGTTCCCATTCCAAAGAAGGGTCATCCAACAGAGTGTGGAAACTATAGAACAATATCATTGATTTCACATGCAAGCAAGATCCTACTGAAGATTATCCAAAAACGACTGGAACAGCACATCAGCAGAGAACTGCCAGAAGT
>NW_006399959.1:912464-913500 GCF_000299155.1 Elephantulus edwardii
GGTGTCTCTCTGGAGACTAAGGTGCATCTGATACAGGCCATGGTCTTTGCAATCACTTGTTATGCATCAGAGAGTTGGACAATGACTAGTGAGGATAGAAGAAGAATTGATACCTTTGAGCTGTGGTGCTGGAGAAGAGTGTTGAGGGTACCATGGACTGCCAGGAAAACAAACAGATTCATCCTGGAGAGGGTTAAACCTGGCAGTTCCTTGGAGGCAAGGATTCTGAGGCTTTGTCTAACATACTTTGGACATGTTGTAAGGAGAGACCGGTCCTTGAAGAGGGACATTATACTTGGGAGGGTGGAAGGACAGTGCAGGAGAGGAAGACCCTCTATGAGGTGGATTGATTCAGTGACTGGGGTAATCCGGATGGGTGTATTGGAGACAGTGCTATTGGCACAGGGCAGAGGAGAGTTTAGGGCTGTTGTATATGAGTCACAAGCGACTCAACAGCGCATATGAAGAAGAACAACAACAATATCGCGTTTAAACAGTTCTGTTCCTCATCTGTTTCAATGCAGTACATATTATTTATCCCCTTTCTCAGACTCCCTTCAACCCCTGTGTCAGTCCCATTTTACAAGTGGCACTATGCAATATTTGTCCTTTTGTGACTGAGATGTTTCACTCAGCATAACGTCCTCCAGGGTTATCCATTTTGTGTAATATTTCATGAGTTCTTTGTTTTTCAATGCAGCATAGCATTCCATTGTATGAATACACCAGAGCTTCTCTATCCATTCATTTATTGATGGGCACTTGGGTTGTTTCCAACTCTTTGTTATTGTGAACAAAGCTGCAATAAACATGGGTGTGCATGTATCTGCTCGGCTGGTGATTATGGTTTCTTTAGGGTCTATTCCCAGTAGTGGAATTGCTGGGTCAAATTATATTTTTATTTGCAACTTTTTGAGAAAGCGCCATACAGCCTTCCATAGTGGTTTGCGCCATTTTACACTCCCATCAACAGTGAATAAGGGTTCCACACACTGACAAAGAAGATTAATCAGAACTGGCTTTGACAAGCACTGTG
>NW_006399959.1:914062-943582 GCF_000299155.1 Elephantulus edwardii
GTAAAAATTTTATTTTATTAATTTTAATGAACATTTACAGAGATTTTGGATTTCCATGCATTCATTGTTGCACTTTTCTCCCTGCCCAGCCCTCCCCCCACCCAGTTTGCTCCTCTCTTTGAAAAGCAAAAGAAAGATTCCTTCTTTGGTATATGATCTCCCCTCCTCCCTTTCACCACCCTGAGTACACTCCACTATGCAACCTTTATTCAGGACTCTTGTGATAACCATAATACCCTATCATATATAGCTTTAAAATTATTCTCTCCCTCATCTATTTCAATGCAGTATACATAATTTATCCAGTTTTTCTCAGTCTCACCCCAACCCTAATGTCAGTCCCGTTCTACAACAGTGGCACCATGCAGTATTTGTCCTTTTGTGACGGAGGTATTTCACTCAGCATAATGTCCTCCAGGGCCACCCATTTTGAATAATATTGCATGAGTTCCTTGTTTTTCAATGCAGCATAGTATTCCATTGTGTGAACATACCACAGCTTCTCTATCCATTCGTTTGTTGATGGGCACTTAGGTTGTTTCCAACTCCTTGCTATTGTGAACAAGACAGCGATAAACATGGGTGTGCATATATCTGCTTGGATGTCAGTTACGGTCTCTTTGGGATATATTCCCAGTAGTGAAATTGCTGGGTTGAATGGAATCTGTATTTCCAACTTTTTGAGAAAGCGCCATACTGCTTTCCACAGTGGTGGCACCATTTTAGACTCTCAGCAACAGAGGATAAGGGTTCCAGTCTCTCCGCAACCTTGCCAACATCTGTTGCTTGCTGTTCTGTTAAATTTTGCAATTCTGACTGGGGTGAGATGATATCTCAGAGTTGTTTTAAGACCTGCAATGTTAATGTGGTACACAGTCTGCTCTCTAACTTGGCTCTAGACTCCCATGCTGGGAAGGGTGAGTGCCTTAAAGGCCAAGGTCTGAATTGTCCTGGTGGAAGTAGAAACACGATGGACTGAACCTGTCTGCCCAGGACCCTCGGACTACACCAGGGCTAAGATGGGCTGAGTTCATGAGGAAGTGAGTCCAAGAAGCCACCCCAGGGGGCTGAGCACTCAAAGCTGGCCTCAGGACTTGCAGTTTTCCCTTTTTGTTGACAGAGACCTTGAGAGGCCTGATAAGAAGCTCAGAGCAAACACCACCTTGGGCAACCAGTTAGGCTGCACCACATTCTACATCCAGGGTTTGAGCAAATGGGAAAGTCAACCTGCTTTGCTACCAGGGAGATGAGGAATTTATGAGTGTGTCACAGCCATCAGAAAGGACTTCTCATGTTTATTACCACTACTGTGGTAAGTTTGAGCCAAATTCATTAAACTTAGTTGTTGTTGTTGTTGTTGTTATTATGTGACTTTAAGTCGCCTGAGACTCAAAGCAACCCTATGTACAATAGCTCTATCCTCTTATTGTCTCTGACACACCTACTCACATTACCCCAGTCACTGAATCAATTAATTTCATCCATGGTCTTCCTCTCTTGTGCTGTCCTTCTACCCTCCCAAGCATGATGTGCCTCTCCAAGGACTGATTCCACCTTGCAACATGTAAAGTATGTCAGACAAAGCTTCAGAATCCTTGCTTCTAAGGAGCAGCCTGGTTTTGCCTTCTCTAGAATGAACTTGTTTGTTCTCCTCACAGTCCATGGTATATTTAATACTCTTCTCCAGCACCACAGCTTAAAGACATCAATTCTCCTTCTATCATCCCTAGTTATTGTTCAGCTTTCCGATGCATAGCAAGTAATTGCAAAGACTGTATTAAGTCACACTTTAGTCTCCAGACTGACATTGTTGCTTTTCAGTACTTTGGGATCCCTAATGATGCAGTGGGTTAAGTACTGGACCGCCAACTAAAAGGTCAGTTGTTTGAACCCACCAGCTACTCTGAGGGAGAAAAAATGAGACAGTATGCTCCTGTAAGATCTATCTGCTTGAAAACCCTATAAAGGCAGTTGTGTTCTGTCCTACCTAGGGGTCAGAACTGGCTCAACAGAAGTCAGTTGGCTTCTAGGAGAAACCTTGGTGGTGTAGTGGTTGAAGCAAATAGCTGCCGACTGAGAAGATGGTGGTTTGAACCCACCTGCTATTCCTTGGTGGAAAGATGAGGCAGTCTGCTTCTATAATGATTGTTGTTCTTAGGTGCCATCAAGCGACTCAGTCAGGAGATCAAGAGATGTATTGCACTGAGAAAGTCTGTAATCAGTGATCTCTCCAAATTATTGGGGAGCAATAATGTCAGTTTGAAGACTAAGGTGTGCTTGACTCAGGTCATGGTTTTTTTCTGTCACTTATTAATGCCGCAAACAAAAATTGCTAGCTAGGTTGTTGAGAGATTGGATTTCTTATTCACTTCTGGTGAAAATGTAAAATGCTACAACCACTGTAGAATGTGGTCTTGTACTTTCTCAAAAAGTTGTAAATAGAAATACCATTTTACTGAGCAGTTGTGCTACTGGGAATATACCTGCAAGAAACCAGAGCCACAACTCAAACAGATGTATACACACACATTTTTATCACTACATTATTCACAATGGCAAAGAGATGGAAGCAACTCAAGTGCCCATCAACAAACAAACAGAAAAATTATGGTACATTCACACAATGGAATATTATGCAGCACTGAAAAAATAAACCATTACATGGGAAAGCCTTGAGGATATTATTCTAAGTGAAATATCTCAGTCACAAAAGGACAAATACTGTATAACACAAATGCTATAAAATAGAAAGATGGGGGATTGAGGAAAAATGTGGAAAGAGTGTATATATCATGAACACTGCATTAGTACAGATGAGGGTAAGAACTGTCTGAAAGGAATACGTGATTATGTATGAGAACAATCTGGAACAAGGGGTGCATTGTGGGTTGGGCTTGGGGAGGAGGAGGAAGAAAATGTGCAAAACAGAATTTTTAAGATGTGATTAAACTACCTCAATTAGAAAGATGCTGGAAAAAAATGGAAGGAAGGAAGGAAGGAAGGAAGGAAGGAAGGGGAGTGAAGGAGGGAGGAAATAGGGAGGGAGGAAGGGAGGGAAGGGAAAAAGGGAAGGAAGTTTTGAGTTGTGGTTATGGAGGAGAATATTAAATTCTATGGACTGCCAAAAGAACAAACAGATATGACTTGGAAAAGTGCTGTAGAGTGCTCTTTGGAGGGAAGAGTAATGAAACTTTGTCTCCATCATGTTATGAGAAGGATCTCATGCTTAGGAAGATGGAGAGTCAATGAAGGAGAGGAAGACCCTCAACCAGGTAGACTGACACAGCAATGGGCTTGAGTGTGGTAGAGATGCTTAGAAGACACAGAATAGGATAGGGTTCAAATCTGTTGTTCACAGGACCTCTATGAGACATAACTTAACCCAATGGCACAACACATGTACAACAGATGGGAATCTTCCCAGATCCTACAATCTCTGCTGTGCTTAAATCCATTGCTGTAATCACAGTTATCAGTGCATCTTTTTGACGGTCTTCTGTCTTCTTCAAAGACCCTCTACTTTTCCAAGCAAGATGTCCTTTTTCAAGGACCGATCCCTATTAATAATAAGCCAAAATAGTGAGACAAAGTATCACCATGTCTCTAAAGAGACACTGGTTGATCTTCTTCCCAGATATATGGACTTGTTCTGTAGTCCATGGTATGTTCTCTACTCTCCAACACCACAATTCAAAGGCGTCAGTTCTTCCATCTTTCTTATTCATTGCATGCTTTTTCTGTAAAGGTTACCACATTGGAAACATTATGAGGCTACTTCATTCTGTCCTACAGGGTTGCTAAGGGTAGCAATTGACTCAATGACTGTGGACTGATGCTAGGGGGAGCCCTGGTGAGTTGCTACCTGAGAGGTTGATGGTTCAAACCCATCAACTGTTCCAAAGGAGAAGCTTGGAAGCCCTGTGGGGCAGCTATACTCTATCCTGCAGGGTCACATTGAGAATGGACATAATGGCAGTGAGGTGGGGTTTTTATTGTTTTTTTGGTTTGTTTGGGTTGTTTTTTTTTGCTTTGTTTACTTCTCTAAATCCAGGTCTTCAATGACCTTCCTGTAGTTTCCTGCAGCTGCCATAACACAACCACCACCACCAGTGAGTGGCTATAAAGAGCCCAGTTTTCTGCAGGGCAAAACTCTCACACAAGGTCTCAGCCATGCCGATTCCTACTTTGCCAGCAGCCCTAGGCATGCCTGGGTTCATCAGTCCCTTGACTTGCTGACTGGTCCTCACACATGTCCACTTATTCCTTCCATGTCTCTGAGTCTATTCTGGTCCTTGTATAACTGAAAAGCAGTTAGGTTCAGAACATACCCTACAATGAGTGTAACAAGAGAAACCTCTTTTTCCAAATATGTTCACCTCCACAGGTACCACACCCACCACAATCAAGTTGATTCTGACTTACATCAATCCTGTACAATTGAGCAGAACTACCCCAAAATGTTTCCATGACTGTAATCCTTATACCGGTCTATGCTAGAAAATTTGGAGGATGGCTGATTGGCTATCTGGCTGACTAATTGGAAGATATCTATATTTGTTCCCATTTTCAAGAAAAGTGATATAACAGAATGTGGAAATTATCAAACATCTCTAGTATCACATGCAAACAAAATACTGTTGAAGATCATCCAACAGGGAACTGCCATGAGTACAAGCTGGATTTAGAAGAGACCATGGCACCAGGAATATAATTGCCGATATCAGATGGATCTTGGCTAAAAGTAAAGGATCCCAGAAGACTGTATATTTGTGTTTTATTGACTATGCAAAGGCATTGGACTGTGTGGACTACAAAAAGTTATGGCTAACATTGAGAAGAATAGAAATCCCAGAGCACTTAATGTGCTTCTAAGAAACTTATACTCAGACCAACAGCCTGTTGTGTGAACAGAGCAAGGGAACCTTACATGGTTTTAAATTAAAAAGATGTGTGTCTGGGTAGTATCCTGTGTAGGTATTCAGTCTGTATGCTGAGCAATTTATTCAATGATACAATCTTGCTTGCTAAAAGTGAGAAGGATTTGAAGCACTTGCTGCAGAAGATCAAATAATACTGCTTTCAATATGGATTTCATCTCAACATCAAGAAGACCACTGGGCAATTAGGCAACATCATCATAGACAGAGAAAAGATTGTCACTGTCAACAACTTTATCTTACTTGGATCTACAATCAACATCCTTGGTACCAGCAGCCAGGAGAGCAAGAGCTGTATCACACTGGGAAAATCTGCAATCAGGGGCCTCTCCAAACTATTGAGGCTCAATGATGTCAGTTTGAGGACCAAGGTGTACCTGGCTCAGGCCGTAATCTTTTCAATCACTTGCTATGTATATGAGAGCTGGATGGTGAATAAGGATGATGGAAGAAGAATTAACACCTTTGAGTCATGAAGTTGGAGAACAAACAGATATGTCTTGGAAAAAGTGCCACCGAGTGCTCCTTGGAGGCAAGGATGGTGAAGCTTTGTCTCACACACATACTTTGGGCATGTTGCAAGGAGAAGGATAATAACATGCTTGGGAAGATGGAGAGTCAGCAAAGGAGAGGAAGACCCTCTTGCAGGTGGATTGACACAGCAATGAGCTTGAGTGTGGCAGAGATGCTGAGGATGGAATAGGATAGGACAGGGCTCAGATCTGTTGTTCACAGGGTTGGTATGGGTTATATTTGACTTAAAGGCACCGAAAAACAAGAATCTTCATCCATAATTGGATTGGCAGGCATGTCTTTCCTTTTAGGAGTTGGGTGCATTCAAACTGCCAACCTTTCCGTCACAATCATGTGATTTAGCCTGTGTGCCACCGGAGGTCCTTTCACAGGTACAAAGGCAGGTATTCCGTATACACTTTTGGGGAACACAATTCAATCTACAATAACCCTTACATGAGGTTGTTGTTGTTGTTGTTATGTGTCGTCGAGTCACTTGTGACTCATAGTGACCCTATGTACAAGAGCCCTGAACCCTGCTCTATCCTGTGCCAACCTCATTGTCTTCAACACTCCTGCTCCTACTACCCCAATCACTGAATCAGTCCATCTCATCAAGGGTCTTCCTCTCCTGCGCGGTCCCTCCACTCTCCCAAACATGATGTTCCTCTCCAAAGACTGGTCCCTCCTTGCAACATGCCCATAGTATGTCAGACGAAGCTTCAGAATCCTTGACTCCAAGGAGCAGCCCAGCTCCACTTCTCTAGGACAAACCTGTTTGTTCTCCTAGCAGTCCATGGTATTTTTCAACACTATTCTCCAGCACCTCAGCTCAAAGGCATCAATTCTCTATCATCCCTAGTCACTGTCCAGCTCTCCGATGCATAGGCACACCTTAGTCTCCAGCCTGATGTCATTGTTATTCAGTACTCTTGAGAGGTCTCTGACAGCTGACTTTCCCAATGCAATTCGTCTTTTGATTTCCTGGCTGCTGGTACCAAGAGTATTGACTGTGGAGCCAAGCAAACTAAAACTGTTAACTATCTCAATCTCTTCACCATCCATACTGATGCTGCCAATTGGCCCAGTGGTGAGAATCTTTGTTTTCTTGACAGTGAGCTTCAATCCATATTAAAGGCTGCAGTCCTTGACCTTCTGCAGCAAACACTTCAGGGCTTCCTCAGTTTCAGCAATTAGGGTTGTATCATCTGCATAACGCAGGTTGTTGATGAATCTTCCACCAATCCTGATGCCACATTCCTCCTTGTCCAGCCCAGTGTCCTGGATGATCTGTTCTGCATACAGATTGAAAAGGTATGGAGACAGAATACATCCCTGGCAGACCCCTTTCCCAGTTGTGAACCATGCAGTGTCTCCTTGCTCTGTTCTGATGACTGTCTCTTGGTTCAAGTATAGGTTTTACATAAACACAATGGAATGTTCTGGGATTCCCATTCTTTTCAGAGTCAGCCACAGCTTGTTGTGATCCACACAGTCAAAAGCCTTTGCATAGTCAATGAAGCACAGATAGACATTCCTCTGGTATTCTCTGCTTTCTGCCAAGATTCATCTAACATTAGCTACCACCACCTCTTCTAAAACCCAGCCTACACTTCTGGCAATTCTCTGTTTATGTGCTGTTCCAGTTGTTTTTTGATAGTTTTCAGCAGAATTTTGCTTGTATTTGATATTAATGATATTGTTTGATAATTTCCACACTCTGTCAGGTCATCTTTTTTTGTACTGGGAACAAATATTGATCTCTTCTAGTCAGTTAGCCAGCTAGCTGTCTTCCAGATTTGTTCACACAACTTAGTGAGCACATCCAGGGCAGCATCTGTTTGTTGCAATATATCAATCAGTATGCTGTCAACTCCTGGAGCCTTAGGGAAAAAAAATAATAAGAAGAAGCAGCCGCCTTCTAATTTGTAAACTGTATCAACCCAAACCAAGCTCATGGCTAGTGCATTGGTTCTGACCCACATTGACCTTAGATGATGGAAATCCTTCAGGGTTCCTACAGTGAGAACACTCTGCCAAAGCAGACTGCCTCATCTCTCCCACAGAATGGCTAAGAGATTCCTGCTGGCAACCTCTTGGTTAGCAGTCAAGTGTTTTAACCACTGTGCCACAGAGCTCTTTTCACAGGGACAAGAGCCAGGACTTAATCACATATTTGAGGAAGACAGACGCAATTCAATCTCTCCACTATTCACACTGTTGAGTCAACCCACTATGGGAATTCTGAGGCTGTAAATTTGTATGCACACATACTGTTCATTTTTCTCTCATGCCAACCTTTTGATTTAGCAGCCTGACACATGTCACATCACTCGAGTTTCTTAATCTAAACCACAACTACTTTCCGCAAGTTTGATGATGGGGTACCCAAAGGTACCAGCTCCTGGGGTGTCCCATGTGGTTCCTCAAGAAAGTGCTCTCTCCACATAACAACAAAAACAACAGTAAGTATGAAATAATACTATTAGTATAAAAGTTAAATAAAACCATTTTAGGGAAAAAAAAGAGCTCTCTCATTTATTGGAAGGAAGGAGCCCCGGGGGCCTGCCCTCATTTCCCAGGAAAAATTCACCCTGAGTGTGAGGGGTGAGCACTCAGGCTGGTGGGTTTCTGCTTTCTCACTTGGGCCAGGCCCCTGGAGGGATGCCTTACAGGGCCACAAAGACTAGTAACCTGACAATAGTCAGGGGGAGGGGAAATGGGTGAGCTGCCACTACAGGAGCAACCTAACTGGTAGATGTCCACAGTTTGCTAATCAGCTTGTTCCATCCTGGGCCTTGAAACTGTGGCAACTCTGACAATGAGCCATTGTGGTAAACCTTGGCAATTTTTATCAGGCAAGAAGACATTCCCCAGCTGTACAAACTTGCCTGTGAAGCCCTTTTCTACACATTTCAGAACTTTTTTCCATCAGAGAGAGGCTGCCCCTGAGGGATTGATTGGCTTCCTCAGACACTGTGTCCACTACTCCCTCAAAGGGGTGGTCAGGAGAACCCATCCTCTCCCCAGAAGCGTGCCTTGAGCTGCTTCTGCCTCTCCTGTCCAGGGAGGTTGTTCTTCACTCTGTCCACCTTGGAGAATTCTCCCTTTGACAGGGCCAAAAGTCCCTAAACTCCCAAACTAAACCCACTGAGTCCATTCTGACTCCCATTGACACCCCCCCCAATTGGGTTTCTCCCATAGAGCACCTGGTGGATTTAAATCACTGACCTTTAGCAGTATAACTCCTAATGAATTATGTCACCAGAGACAAGGCAGATGATTCAGCACTAGCTAAGAAGTTGGCAGTTTGAACTTAGGCCTACACCTTGTTTTCAAAAGTCCCAGCCTCGAGAACGCCATGGGCTAAAGTTTTACTGGAATTGCTCTGGCAGCAGATGACCACTCCAGGACATTCCTGCAGCTTCTGCCTCTACTTCCCTCATTCCAACACTGAGTTCTCTTCTCTTCAGGCCCCTCTGAGTGTCTGGGGTATTCTCTGTCCCTGCAAACCTTCCCTCCAGTCCCCTTCACTTGCCTTGGGCTTGGAGGCTGGTCCACAGGGACTGTGTTCATTGAGCTTCTGGCCTTCTCTGTGCCTCTGAGCTGACCAATGGAAGGCTAAGTGGGATAGACAGGTCCTCTCCTGGGCATTCTGATCATGCAGATTGTTGTGGAGACTTAGCAGCAGCCACACATCTGACTGGACCCTAACTGGCTGCCCTCATAGTCCTGGTTTGGCAGCCACACTTCAAGGCTGACCCTTTAAGTACTGACCCAGCTCTGACCTCTCTTCTGCATGTGTTCAGGGAGGAAAGGAGCAACTAAGCCTTAGTCAGAATGCCAAGGGGTAGGTAAATCCCTCTGGACCTGGCCTAGAATCTGACATGCAGCTGGTACTCCAAAGGAGAGGATGGCTCAGTCGTGACACTCCTAAGATAGCCACATCCAAGTCCCTGGAGCCTGTTTGTAGGGTGTCTGACACTGTGGAAGTGACTATACAGAGGAGACAAAGTTAAGAATTTACAGATGGGGAGAGCAGGGTGAATTATGCCCCTATGGTTAGGTGTACACTGTACACATTCATATAATGAGATGCAGAGAGAGAAAGAGAAAATGGAAGAGCAATTTCATTTTCTCTGTCCTACAGGGTCGCTCTCAGTTGAAAGTGGCTCCACGGCACATTGTTTGTTTATATTTTGGATGGAAAAAAAAATGAAAGTGGAAGGGGTTGTGTGGCCCAAGGAGAAATAGCTTGAAAGAGTTTCTGAGACTGTAAATCTTTTTTCTTTTTTTTTTAATTGAGATTTTAATAAAAGTTTATAAAGAACTTGGGTTTCCATTGTTGCATATTTTCCTCCCTGCCCTCCTCCCCTCAGATCACTTTTTTCTTTGGAAAAAAGTTCTTTCATTGTTATGCAGACCTCCACCCCCACCCCAGACCACTTTACTATGCAGCTCTTATTCTGGGCTTTTGTCATGCCAATAATACCTAGTCATATATTCCTTTTATATAGTTCTCTCCCTCATCTGTTTCAATGCTGTGTAGATTATTTATCCCCTCTTTTCTTAGTTTTTCCCCAGCCCCCATGTCAGTCCTGTTTTATAACAGTGGCATTATGCCATATTTGTCTTTGAGACTGTAAATCTTTATGGAAGTAGATTATCATATTTTTCCTTTTGAAGGGTGACTGGTGGATTTGAACCATTCATTTAGCAGCCAAGTACTTTAACTATAACACCATTAGGTGTCTAACACTCTTTCATCACCAGTAGGTGCTCAGTTCTCATTTATTTACTGAATAGATGAATGATGGATGGACAGATGAACTGATAGATGTTCTAAAGCTATGACACCCTAAGTCTGATGACTTCAACAGAACAGAGTCTATTCTCACTCATGATGATGCTCCATTAGAGTTTCAAGAATATAAACCTTTCTGGGAGTAAGCTTCCTGTTTGTCTACCATAGAGTGCTAGTGGGTTTGAACCACTGAGCTCCTGATACACATTGTGTGAGCAGGTGCCTGTTCTTTCATGTCTGTTTTTGTTGTTATGTGCTGTTGAGTTAGAACCAGCTACAGTCTATTTGAAAAAAACAAACTGATCCTCATTTTCATGGCTGTCAAGTTCAGACTTGAGATTGACCCTCTAGTGCATCTTCAGAGACTATACGTAACACGAGAGGAGAATGCCTATTGGTCTTCTGTGGAGCAGCGTATGGATTTGAACCAAGTGCCTTTGGGTTGGAAGTGAAACTCCTTACCCAAGCCTCACTTAAAACAAGCCAGAAGAGTTATAATGATGCCACTCTGCCTTGCTGAGTTGAACTGTGATGTGCCAGCCTCCTTGTAAGGGTTGCAGAGTGGTCAACCTCAACTGGGAATGTCCACTGAGCTCTGAGCAGGACTGCCAGGACAGCTTTGGGCAAAACAAGGTTTAAGTTCCAAGCAGACAAGATGAACTTGGGGGCATTTCCCCACAAGGCACCAAGACTTTCCCTTCTTGGGGACCCATCCATGGAAGCTGTCTCTGGAAGAATATTGAGGGGTGCTGTACAAGGTCACAGCAGATCACTAATGGACCTCCTCCCGACCCCCACACTCCATTGCAGTCAGAAACCAGAGGGTAACGAGAAAATGAGCCTCTAGAGATGTCTGCTGAATTAGGAGGTGAAAAAATAATTTTGAAAAAGAAAACCTGTTGGTGAAGATTCAAATCAATCAGTTCCTCATGGACATTTACTCAGGTTGGAAGCCCTATTCCTTCATGAGCCACCATTACTGAATGTTCACCCCATGCTGGGGAAGGAGGCAGAAGACACAGCAGCAGTCAGCAGCAGGGCCTCAAGTCAGATGCCCTTGGTTCAGCCTGTGTTACACCCACCACTTGCGGTTGTACCTCCAGTAAAATGCATGAACATTTCTGCATGCCAGTTCTCTCACGTCTGTCAGGGACGTGGCTTCTTTCTCCCCTGTTGATTGAGTTGCTTTCTGGATTCCTCCCATTCTTGTTCACATCATACCTACAGCGACTAACATGGGTGCTTTGCTATGATGGACCCTTGATTAACACTTGATGAAGGATGTGAGCTGAACATTGGCTCGGTTTCATTCCAAAGCTCTATTCTCCCCTCTGTACAAGGGGCTGCTGTTAGGTGCTCTGGAGTCAACTTTGACTCAGACTGACCCCATGTGACAGCAGAGCTGCTCCTCGAACTTTCTAGGCTATAATACTTACAGATTAAGAACTCTGGAGGCACAATGGGCTAAGAATCAAAAGAACAATGGTTTGAACCCAGCGGTTGCTGTAGGTGAGAAAGCGGAGGTAAAGGCTTACAGTTAGATCTCCTCTGCCCCAGAGGGTGCCTAGGAGTTGAAATGGACTCACTGGCAGTAGGTTCGGTTTAATCTTTACAAAAATACCTCCCACTCCCATGGAGCTACTGTTCATTGCTCTTGAGAGTTGGAACATATCATAGCTGGCCCTCCTGTGGGTTTTCAGAGACTGTAAACTGCATTGAAAAAAAAATTCTCCATATTTCTCCCATGAAGCAGCTGGCAGATTTGAACTTCTTCCCTTCTAATTGGCAGCAAAACTCCTTACCCACTTGGCCACCAGAGTTCCATATAGGTGAATTCAAACCACTGAACTTTAGGTTAGAGCTGTGTGAGCACCTCTGGGCCACCAGGCATGTTTATTATAGTGAAAGGCTTATCCAATGAAGGTACAGGAGTCAAAGGCAGGATGCTCTGGTAAAACACCTATCCGGTAAATACCGGAGGGCGTTTTGGGAAACTGGCTGGCTTACCTTGCTGGTGGCTTCTTCATTGGCCTCAACCATCTTCCGGAGCTTAATAAGGGTCCACACATCCTGGACGGGCTTCCTGTTCCCCTGGCTGATCTCTGATAGCTGCAAGGTTGCAGATATGTCGCTCAGATCTGCCAGCTGACTCTCCATCTTGTCAATGCGGCTCACCATGTGATCAAACATGTCATGGATCCTGTTGTTGGGAGTTGGAGTGGGCTGGGCAACCCCTTCTGGGAGTGTGAACATCCCCAGAGGGGCCTGAAGGAAGTCCTCCTCCTCCTTCCCCGAGAACACCTTCTTCAGGTCGGTCATGTTGATGTGCTCCAGGATGCCATGCAGCAGCATGTGTAGTGCCTGGAAGTTGACCACCCCTTGCGTCGGGATGGCAATATTCACCAGCTCCCTAAATGTGAGGGAGAAACTCATAGTGCTGGTGAGGGGGCTGGGCCTCAGGTCTAGGAGGATCTAGGGGCCGGGTGAGCTTTCCCCGAGATGGAGATGGTGTCAATGAGTCACAGAGATTAGGGAGAAAATGGCCTCTAGCCTGGCCAGGGGCTCAGATCAGAATGTCTGCTGGTTGCTAGGACACCAAGGAACTTGGACAAGTGGGCGTGCTTTCTGATAGCCTAGAGACGGGCAGGTGTCTGGGGCCAGCTGGCCAAGAGCAGGTGCTCAATTAATATTTGATGAATGTCTGAACAAGGGAATGGTCAGTCCTAGGGGCAGGTTAGCCAGCAAGCATGGTGAGTACCCACTTACAGCAAGCAAAGTGAGTTTAATTGTATTTACTTACCAATCAGTATAGAAATCCTTATCTGGGTTTTACTTGCCATGAACAACTTCATTTGGGTTTCACCTGCAGTGAACAATTTCACCTGTATTTTACCTGTTGTGAACAACTCAGTTGTAGTAAACAATTTACTTACTAATCTGTAGCAAACAATTTCCTCAGAGTTTTATCTACATTGGAAAATGTCACCTGTAGTGAAAAATTCACCTGATTTTCACATACAGCAACCTTCTGCGATATAATTAAACCCAGGTGAATCTGTTCATTACATACAGTTGCTGCTGTTGTTGTTGTTGTTATGTGCCGTCAAGTCACCTGTGACTCATAGCAACCCTGTGTACAACAGCCCTAAACCCTGCTCTAATTTATGCCAATCTTATTGTCTCTGACACATCTACTCCCATTATCCCAGTCACTGAATCAATCCATCTCATTGAGCATCTTCCTCTCTTATACTTCTTCCCAAGAATGACATCCCTCTCCAAGAACTGGTCCCTCCTTGCAACATATCCAAAGTATGTCTGATGAAGCTTCAGAATTCTTGCCTCCAAGGAGCAGCCTGGTCTCACCTTATCCAGGCGAACCTGTTTGTTCTCCTAGCAAGTTCATGGTATATTCAATACCCTTCTCTAACACCAGAGGTCAAAGGCATCAATTATCCTTCTATCTAGTCATTGTAAGCAAGTGATTTCAAAGACTATGGCCTGGATCAGGTGCAACTTAGTTTCCAAACTGACATTATTGCTTTCCAGTACTTTGGAGAGGTCCCTGACAGCTGACTTTCCCAGTGCAATTAATCTTTTAAATTCCTGGCTGCTTGTACAAAAAGTGTAAAACCAAACCCAACCCACCACCGCAGTCAAGTCACACTCACAGAGCTTCCTTTGAGCTTCCAACGTTCACCCTTATTCAGACCATGGTCTTTTCAATCATTTCTCAAATACATATATCTGAGAGCTGGACAATGAATAAGGATGCCAGAAGAACTGATACTTTTGAACTGTGGTGCTGGAAAAGAGAATATCCCATCAACTGCCAAAAGTTCTTTAAGGTAAGTTTTGGAAATGATACAGCCAGAATACTTTTTGGAGGCAAGGATGGCAAGGCTTCATCTCACACACTTTGGGCATGTCATTAGGAGAGGTTACTTCCTGGAGAGGGATATCATGCTTGGAAAAATAAAGTCAGTAAAAGAGAAGAAGACATCAACAAGATGAATCAGCACAGTAACTAAAGCAATGGGTTCAAGTGAAAGAGATAGTGAAGATGGAAGAGGATATGACATAGCTCAGTTCTGGGGTCACTATGAGTCGTACTAGGCTTGACGGCAGCTAACAACAACAACAGTTCATGGTGGTATCTGACTGGATGCCAGCTTCCATAACAAACTCAGGAAACATCTTTTGGTGTTCATAAGTTTGGGGTTTTCTTTTTAAATTGTCATTGAGGTGAAAGTTTACAGAATACCTTATTTGTCCATGAAACAATTTAGCTACACTTTGTTTTGTGATGTTGGTTGCAATCCCCTCAAAGTAGCACTCTTCCCACTTAGTCCTTGGTGAAAGGCCACCTGGGAGCTAGGCAACAAATATTCCATGCTCACTGTGCCTTCTGGGAGACATTCCAATTTACCTGGTATAAGACAGATATGGCCAATCAGAAAAGAGCATGACCACCAACCATGTCTTGCTTAACCATCAGCAATGACATAATTCCCCAAAAGGGACTAAATAACTCCATATTTGGGAACTAACAGAGGGCACCTAACCAGCATCCTCCTCAGAAAACTGACCACTGAGCTAACCACCCTACCCTCAACACCTACTTATAAAATTTGGCCTATAATTTCCTCATTTTGCAACTTTGCTGCCTTACCCTGTCTTCTCTGGCCTCAGACCGCAAACCTGCCCAGAGAGCTGCTAATGAACTCCCTTGTTTCACTTCACTTGGTTGTCTGAGCCCTTTTTTACCTTACACCTGGGTTTCCTATTTCCCTTTGTCTTTTCCTGCTCCTCCCTGTCTTCTGAGCTTTGTTTTGGGGCTTATCTAGTTTATGGTTCCTCCATCGGAGGACGAGCAGGTTGTGGAAATCAGAGACAGAGGGGGAACCTAAGATGGTTCACTTTCTATGTCTTTCCAGGGCATGACCTGAATACACGAGGGCTAACTCGTAAGTGCAGGAGACAGAGTGATTTCTATTGCCGAAGCTAGACATGTGAAACAACTGGGAATACTTACTAGAAGCCTTCCTCCTCTTGGGATTTCATAACTGTGACAGCTAACTACTCTCGAGTTAGCCTGGGAAATCCCAATTCCATTAAACAAGCAAGAGCTGCATGTAGTAATTGGTGTCACCCCCTAAAAATTTCTTTTACAGAACCTGGCAAAAAAGCCCGTCAATGGCAGTCAGGATATGGTGGGGAATCAGGCTTTACCAAGAAAACTATGATAATGGGCTATCATTTATGATAAAACTGTTTGGTCGTCCTCTACAGAGTACAGTTATAGGACCCAACCCTGTGCTGGCGGGGCTCTCCCCAGCTGAGAAATCACCTCCTGTCCCACCTCAGAGTCAACCCATCTCAACTTCACTCACACCAAAGGGGTTAAAAAAACAACCCACCTCTACAAGGGACCGTCTCCTCAATCTAATTAAAGGAGCTTTTAGTGCCCTAAATAATACCAACCCCCAAATCACTGATTCTTGTTGGCTATGTTTAGCCACCAACCCTCCTTACTATGAAGGTATTGCAGTGGCAGGAACATCTAAAAACTCCACTGAACATAATAACTGCACTTGGGACAGTGATACAAAGTTAACTCTAACTGAAGTTTCAGGAACTGGAACCTGTATCGGGAACCCTCCTAGCAATCTCCACTCATTATGTAACACCACTACCCAAGTGCCCCTCTCTAAGGGATACCTAGTTCCCAAACCGGATATTGGTGGGCCTGCAATACTGGATTAACCCCTTGTGTCTCTTTAGCTGTTTTTTATTCTAACTCTGATTACTGTGTATTAATTTATCTGATGCTCCAGGTATACTATCACCCTGATGATGAATTTGTTAATGAATTTGATCATGCACCTGAGCGCCGTTTTCGTAGATAACCTATTACTATAACCCTAGCAGTCTTATTAGTAATAGGAGGAATAGCTGCAGGAATAGGTACAGGGACTGCAGCACTTGTCAATGGGCAACAACAATACCATGAGTTAAAGACAGCCATAGATGAGGATCTTCGGGCTTTAGAGCCATCAATTACTCGACTAAAAGAATCCCTGACCTCCTTATCTGAAGTAACCTTACAGAATAGCAGAGGACTAGACCTATTGTTCCTCAAAGACGGGGGTCTCTGTGCTGCACTAAAAGAAGAATGTTGCTTTTATATTCACCATTCAGGAGTAATAGAAGACTCCATGCAAAAGCTTAGGGAGAGGTTAGACAAAAGAAAACAAGACCGAGAATCTCAGCAAACATGGTTCAAGAGCTTATTTTATAAATCCCCATGGTTAACTACTCTTGTGTCTACCCTTACAGGTCCTTTAATACTCTTGTTTATATTGTTGCTAGTTGGACCTTGCATTATAAATAAGCTTCTTACCTTTGTTAAAGATCGCATCAGTACTGTTCAATTAATGGTTCTAAGACAACAATATCAAAATATGAGAGAGCCTGACTGCAATGATACTGCCTGCAGAGATTCTTGGTTCTATGATTAGAACCTTGTACTAAAAGAAGTGGGGAATGAAAGGAAAATTTTTTAATAAAGTGCAGCCAGAGTGTTTCTTGGTGGCAGATCTTTATCTCCTGTCCTTTAGGATTGTTGTGAGGGGAGGCAATTCCTTGGAGAAGAACACCATGCTTGGAAAGGTGGAAGGTCAGCTAAAGAGGGAAAGACCCTTAATCAGGTGAATGGACAAAGTGATTGCTGCCGTGGGCTTGAGCATGTCAGGAAATGTGAGGATCACACAGGAAAGAACATGCAGCATTCAGATCTCTTGTTCATAGGGTTGCTATGGGTTATCATAGTAGACTCAATGGCACCCAATTAACTATTTGTATGGCCTACACAAGTTAACTTGGAAGGAGGAGTGGCATCCACTTCCATAATAGCTTGCCTCCGGAAACCCTATGAACCTGAAGAGAGGATGAAAGGCACCCAAGCATCGAGGACTCTCCTTCATAGGGTCGCTATGAGTCACCTGCGACTTGACGGCACTTAACAACAACAACAACGTCCCCAAACCCAAGTGTTGTAAGAACCCATACCTTTGATCTGTATTGTAAAAACCTATACCTTTGATCTGTATTGTAAGAACCTATACCTTTGATCTTGTGTGAATGTTTGTGTTCCAGGAACTAGCTGACCACAAACTGAACAAACAATTACTGGCAAAAACCATATTTGAACTAACGTCAGCAGCAGGCAACTGACCTAAAATTGAACTTCTCCTTTTGCAAAGAGCCAATGAGCTATCTCTACGCCAAAGAACCCCTAGACCTAGTATAAATTCCCTTGCTTTTTGGGGCTCGGGGTCAGCTTCCCTGTCTCCTGTGTGAGATACAAGTCGTCCCGAAGCTTCGTCAATAAAGCCTCTTGTGATTACAGCAAGTGGATCTGGTGTGAGTTGCTCGGGGTCGCGTCCGGTCTGGGTAAAAGCCCTAGTTTGGGGTTTTTCACTACATTCTCATTTTTATAGTATAGAATATTAAGGGCCAATGTATACAGATCGTACTCCATTTCTTTGGCCTCTGGTGAAATAATATTACTTGCTAAATAATTTAAGGATCTGTACAAAGGCTACTTTTTCTTTTTACCACAACCTAAATAACATAAAAATGCTAAATTTTTACTGAAATAAAACATATTCTTTTGGCCAAGGATAATATTAGCAAATAGGCCAATCATACAGAATTCTTTTCTAACAGACTTTTTTACCAGAATGAAAACTTTTGTTCTTACTTTTGAGCAATGATCTAAAATGAAATGAACAAAAGAACAGTGTTAATACATGTGCAATCTTTAGATGTGACACAGGTACACAATCATCAGATACAATAACAATACAGCTTTTGATCAGACAGAGCAAAAGTTTTACTCATCAGTTACAACTTTCACTCATCAGATAGATACAGCACAAATTTTACTTATCAAATATAACTTTCACTCATCAGATACAGCACAAGTTTAACTCATTAAATACAATGCAACTTCAATCAGATCTGATACAAGCAGACATCAATCAAAGTGCTAAAAAGAACAAAGAGTTCACCAGCTAAGGAGCTAGCTTGTATAGTGCATGCAGACCATGGATGCTGTGTTTGAAGGTTGTTCAGCCTCAGAAAAAAATAGAGATTAAGGCTTACCAATGTGTCATATTGTGATGGCTGCATATGGCTGTGATACTGGTAGCTATGTCACCAGTATTGCAAACACTAGTGGCATCATCCATGGTGGACAGCTTTCAGCAGAGCTTCCAGATGAAGACAAATGAGCAACAAAAGCCTGGTGACCTGCTTCCAAAAATTAGCTTATGAAAACCTTTGGATCACAACAGAGCACTGTGTGACCCACTTGATTTGAACACATCATCAAGAAGGGTCAGTCACAGGAAGACGACAGCAAGTTTGGTAATGCAGAAGGCCAACAAGGGTAGGAGTCACCATCAGTGACAGGATCAGGACAGTAGTCATAACAGTGGACTCACACATGCCAGTAATCATGGGACTCATGTGGAACTGGACAGTGTTTCATTCTGTTGTATGTAAGGTTGCCCTAAGTTGTAGTAGACTCAACAGAACCTATTTCTTTTGTCTCTGAATTTTTTTCCCTTTTATAATAAACTAATGAAAACTAAAAAAAAAAAAAAGAACAAGGAGTGGAGAGCTTCTGCTTCCATACCTACAGGTTCCTGTCTAAAGTACAGAAACTAACACAGGCACAACTGTGCAACAGATACAGATTTGGAGTGGGTGACTCACTTTAACCCACTCACCAAAATCCCTATGGGCAGATCACACTAACCCACTCACTCAGATCTGAATGGGCAGCTCATGCCAACCCACCTACCCAGTTCTGAATGGGCAGCTCACATTAACACACTCCGATTGGAAGAGGCAGCTCACGCCAGCCCATTCCCAGGTAGCCAGCTACAGGCACACACGTGCATTCACCAGGGCTGGCCAAAACAGACAGAATTTTTTACTAAGCATACAGTTGCCAGATAAAGTGCATGGATACGCGAAAGTGATGGAGGATGCCAAGAGTTGATCTCTCAAATGTCTCTTGAGACAAAAGGTCTATGCCCTGGCCCGCGGGAACCTTCAACGGTGACCCTAGGAGGGAAAGAAAGAGAAGAGGGGGGAGGAGACACAACAGGAGGAAGACAAGTCGAGAATCTCTGATCAAGTCTTCATTTTATTGAAAGCATTCACATTTTATATATAGGAACACAATGGGGGGATGAGAAGTATGCAATGGGGGAGAAAACATGTCGTTTCCAGTAAGCTGAAAGTTATCTGGTAAACAGAAACTTAGCAGGGAGGTCCCAGTAAGCTGAAACCTGTCCTCCCAGGGTGGGGTAAACTGAAACACAATGGGGGGAGTGGAAAGGAGAAGTAAGGTTGGGCATTCCCAGTAAACTGAAACCTGTCCTCCCAGGGTAGGGCAACATGTCCAAACATGTCCTTAGAGAATCACAAAATGGCTTCAGCTAGGTTGAACTAGCAGTCTCCAACAGATCCTCCCTGTTTTTTATAATTATTTGAAGACTGCAAAAGCGCAACAGGATTACCTTTGGTGCTCTCCTGTTTGACCATGTATGAAACCGGCGCCTGTCTTAGGTTGAAACAGGGGCCAGTGTCTCTTACTCATCTCTGGATGCCCGGTTTATTAGCTTGTATTATCACGGATTTTCTTTATTGGCCATTTGCAGTCTTTGATAATGGACTTGTATGGGACAGGAGGCTATGGATACACCTGCTGCTTGATAAAGCATGCAAGCCTCTGAATTGCCCAGGGGCCAAAAGAAATAAGCAAAAGAAAGCCTATTAAGGACCTCCAAAAGGAGTGACTGGTCTTTGACCACGTTCCCTTAACTTTTAGGCCATAATTGATTGAATATACATTCTTTTGCTTTAAATTTTTTGTCACAATATGCACTAACCCAATTAAAAACGTAGCCGTGTGGACTTTTTGTGTTGAAGGTACAGCAGAAGTAGAGACAATCATAGGGATAAGAGAAACAATTTCTACAATAACAAGTCCTACAGCTCTCTCGGTTCTTAATGATAACTTATATAACTCTTTTAAAATTTGCAAGCATTATTATCATACCAAATATCATTTAACTTTACCAATGTCATAACAAGAGGAGGATTCTTTAGAATAACAACTGAATTATCCTTGGTAACAGAGCTAATATAGTTAGAAATTTTACGGGAACAACTTACATTAAATTTTGGATAATTGAAAGGAAAATTTTTTAAACAATGTCAACACACCCAAGTATTGTAAGAACCTATACCTTTGATCTTGTGTGAATGTTTGTGTTCCAGGAACTAGCTGACCACAAACTGAACAAACATTTACTGGCAAAACCCATATTTGAACTAATGTCAGCAGCAGGTAACTGACCTAAAATTGAACTTCTCCTTTGCCAAAGATCCAATGAGCTGATTTCACGCCAAAGAACCCCTAGACCTTGTATAAATTCCCTTGCTTTTTTGGGCTCGGGGTCGACTTCACTGTCTCCTGCGTGAGATACAAGTCGTCCCGAAGCTTCGTCAATAAAACCTCTTGTGATTGCAGCGAGTGGATCTGGTGTGAGTTGCTCGGGGTCGCGCCCGGTCTGGGTAAAAGCCCTAGTTTGGGGTCTTTCATTTGGGGGCTCTTTCGTCTGGGATCGAGCAGCCACCCCTGCAACCCACCAGTCAGCCACTTGGAGGTAAGAGGATCCTCTAAAATTTCTTTGTCTGTGTGGCGCCGCCAAACCTGTGTGTTCATAAATCTGTTTTATTTTCAGCTTACTTTCAGTTTGCCTGCTGTGGCGAAAGCAGACGTGCTTGAAAAACCACGAGTCACAGCCCTAGAGAGACGTCCTTTGGGTAGAATACGGATCCAGAGGCTTTAATAGTCTCTAGTCCGTCTGAGGGACTTAGAGTGTCCCACCGGAGAGGAGGGCCCCGGAGGGCTCTCCCGTCTGAAGCAGCTTTCATTTAGTTGAAAGAGCTTCTTGTGTGTCTCGTATTTCTTGTGAGTGTCTGCTGTGTTCTGTGGGCGACTAATATAGGACAGACTATGACGACACTACTATCCCTGACTTTAGGACATTTTTCTGAAGTAAGAACCAGGGCTAATAATCTCTCTGTTAACGTTAGAAAAGGACCTTGGCAAACCTTCTATAACTCTGAGTGGCCCACTCTGGGAGTTGGTTGGCCACCAGAGAGAGAATTTGACCTAACAATCATTTTGGCTGTTAAAGATTTTGTTTTCCAGGAAGGACCAAACGCACATCCTGACCAACAGCCATACATCATCGTGTGGCAGAATTTAGTGCAGAATCCACCGCCGTGGGTAAAACCTTGAGTTTTGAAAAAACATACCACCCCTCCGAGCACATTAGCCCTAAAACCCCGAACTTCTGAGTCCAGAATTCCTCTGGCCCCAGAAGCTGCGCCATCGGCACCACCCAAAATTTATCCTGAGATTGAAAATCCACCTGAGTGGCCTGAGATGCACAACAATCCTCCCCCATATCAGGGCCAGGTTGATCCAGGTCCCCCCATCCCTTCAAGTGCCCCCCCAGGGACCAGCACGGGGGACTCACAGTCAGAGGAGTCTAGAGAGCCCAGATTCCACTGTAGCTCTCCCCTTATGAGTGTACGGAGGGCCCCCAGAGCCAGGACAACTCCAACCCCTCCAGTACTGGCCATTTTCCTCTGCTGGCCTCTATAATTGGAAGACTAACCAGATAACCCCACAGGGCTTATTAGACTAATTGAGTCCCTCATGTTCCCTCACCAGCCTACTTGGGATGATTGCCAGCAACTTCTCCAAGTCCTCTTCACTACTGAGGAGCGAGAGAGAATTCAGACGGAAGCCAGGAAAAATGTCCGAGATGATGCAGAACAACCAGTCCAGACTCCTGCTGCCATGGATGCGGGATTTCCTCTCATTCGCCCCAACTGGGATTATAACACTGCTGAAGGTATGAAGCAGCTATCCGCTTACCGCTGGGCTCTTGTAGCGGGTCTCAGAGGGGCTGCACGATGCCCCACTAATTTGGCTAAGGTAAGAGAAGTTCTTCAAGGACCTACTGAACCACTCTCTGTGTTCCTAGAAAGACTAATGGATGCCTATAGGAGATACACTCCCTTTGACCTTGCGTCAGAGGGACAGAAAGCAGCAGTAGTCATAGACTTCATTGGGCAATCTACTCCAGACATCAGGAAAAAATTACAGCGCATAGAGCGGTTACAAGAGTTTACATTGAGGGATGTAGTGAAAGAAGCTGAGAAAGTGTACCACAAGAGGGAGACAGAGGAAGAGAAGGCAGAGAGAGAAAAGAAAGAAGAATGTGAGGACCAGCAAGACCGCCGTCAAGAAAGAAACTTGACAAAAATCTTGGCCACAGTAGTGAGTGAAAAAGAAAGAGATAGAGCAGGGTCTAGAGAGACAGGACACCTGGGCACTAAGAGTTTGAAGCAATATGAAAAAAAAAACCTGCAGTTAGACAAAGACCATTGTGCATACTGCAAAGACAAAAGACACTAGGCTAAACAGTGTCCCAAGAAAAAGAATAAGCCGTCAAAAATTCTCACCCTAGATGAAGACTAGAGAAGACAGATCTCAGATACGTTCCCCGAGCCTAGAATAACTATATCTGTAGGGGAAAAAACCCCGCTAACTTCCTGGTAGACACAGGGGCACAACATTCAGTTCTGAAGCAGCCCCTGGGGAAGATTAGCACAAAGAAGTCACTAGTGCTAGGAGCTACTGGACAAAAATTCTGCCCATGGACCACGGAACGGACGGACCTAAGAAAAAATTAAGTGACGCACTCTTTTCTTGTTATACCAGAGTGCCTGGGTGCACTCTTAAGAAGAGATCTCCTAACTAAACTGAAAGCCCAAATTCAGTTCACTCCAAAGGGGCCTGAAGTTACCTGAGATAGCAACAAGCCCAGCACTCTACCCTAGTAGTTCAACTAGAAGAAAAATATAAGCTCCATGAACCAGAGACAGAGGCTAAAGACTCAGACCTCGTAGATTAGTTAAAAGACTTCCCAGAAGCCTAGGCAGAAACAGGGGGTTTAAGTATGGCTAAAAATGTTCCATGAATAGTCGTAAAATTAAAAAAAAAAAAGTCGTAAAATTAAAAGCGGATGCCTCCCCCATTAGAGTTAGACAATATCCTATGAGTAAAGAAGCCAAGGAAGAAATCCGACCACACATCCTCAAGTTAATAAAACAAGAGGTTCTAGTGCCATGTCAATCCCCCTGGAACACTCCTCTCCTCCCTATGAAAAAGCCAGGGACAAATGACTACCAGTCAGTGCAGGGTCTAAGAGAAGTGAATCAGAGAGTGCAGGACATACACCCCACAGTTCCTAACCCTTACACCCTCCTCAGCATGCTACCACCCGAGAGAAAATAGTATTCTGTCTTAGGCTTGAAAGATGGTTTTTTCTGTCTGAACTTGCATCCTGCTAGCCAAGCTATCTTTGCCTTTGAATGGAGAGACCCTGCGGCCGGGATAACTGGACAATTAACCTGGTGTAGATGAGCTCAGGGGTTCAATCATTCGCTGACCCTACTTCATGAAGCCTTGCAACGAGACCTCAGTGAGTTCCGGACCAGCAACCCTCAGGTGACTTTGTTACAGTATGTAGATGATCTACTCCTAGCCGCCCTAACCAAAGAGGAATGCATTGAAGGTACAGAGTAGCTTCTAATAGAGCTGGGGACTTTAGGCTATCGTGCCTCAGCCAGAAAGGCCCAGGTGTGCAAAACTGAAGTAACTTACTCAGAGTATGTACTGAGAGATCGCCAAAAGTGACTAACAGAGGCCTGGAAAAAGACTGTAATGCACATCCTGACTCCCTCCTCACCGAAGCAGGTGAAAGAATTCCTATGGACAGTCAGGTTTTGTCCCCTGTGGATACCCGGGTTCGCCTTTTTGGCAGCCCCCCTGTATCCTCTAACCAGAAACCAAGAACCATTTACCTGGAATCCTGAACATCACACAGCTTTTGAGGACATTAAGAAAGCCTTGCTTTCAGCCCCTGCCCTCACCTTACCAGAACTGACCAAGCCATTTACCTTATACATAGATGAAAGAGGCAGGGTGGCTAAAGATGTGTTGTTGCAAGCTTTAGGACCTTGGAAATGGCCAGTGGCCTATTTGTCCAAGAAACTAGATCCAGTGGCCAGTGGTTGGCCAGTCTGCCTGAAGGCCATTGCAGTTGCCGCGGTCCTAATGAAAGATGCAGACAAATTTACCATAGGGTAGCATGCCACTGTCATAGCCCCTCATGCATTCGAGAGCATCATTTGACAACCACCTGATTGATGGATGACTAATGCCCGCCTGACCCACTATCAGAGCTTACTCCTCACGGACAGGGTGACCTTTGGAGCCCCAGTCATCCTAAACCCGGTGACCCTGCTGCCTGTGGAGGGGGACCCAGAACCATGCCATCGCTGCGATGAAATTCTAGCAGAAGAAACCAGCACCCAGAAAGACCTAAAAAATCAGCCTTGGCCTGGGTGCCCAACCTGGTTCACTGACGGCAGCAGCTTCGTGGGGTGGCAGTGGTAGACGGGAAGAAAGTTATTTGGTCCGACAGCTTAACTGAAGGAAGCTCCGCACAAAAAGGCGAGTTAATAGCCCTCACTCAGGCGTTGAAACTAGCAGCAGGAAAAGCTACAAATATCTATACAGATATTCAGTATGCTTTCACGACAGCCCATATCCATGGGGCCATTTATCGGCAGCGAGGCCTTCTCACCTCGGCACGGAGAGAAGTAAAAAACAAAAAAGATACCTTAGAACTGTTAGATGCTATACACCTGCCAAAGAAAGTAGTCATCATGCACTGTCCAGGGCACCAGCGAAATCAGGATGTCGTAGCTAAAGGGAACCGGATGGCGGATGAAGCCGCCAAGTCAGCAGCAGAGAGAATCCCGACATTAGCTACTAACATCTGTGAACTCGGTGGCCCCCAATGTCCGATATTAGTTTTCAGTATTCTGAAGAAGATGAACAAGAACTGTCTCCCTTAAGATTGACTAATAAGAACTCAGAAGGAGCTATAATAGACAAAGAGAACAAAAAAGTTCCCCCTCAGAAAGAAAGTAGAGAGTATGTAAAACAAATACACTATCTGACCCACTTAGGAACAAATAAATTAAAAGCCCTTATCAAAACTTCTGAGTTCCGAATATTAAAATTAAATAAAATCGTTCAAGAAATTGTAGAAAACTGCAAAGCCTGTGCCTTAACAAATGCCAAGACCGCTGCTGAGACAGCCGGTAAGAGGCTGAGAAGAGAGAGACCTAGAGCATACTGGGAAGTGGATTTTACTGAAGTAAAAGTCACCGTTTATAACTATAATTATCTGCTAGTGTTTGTAGATACCTTTTCAGGATAGGTCGAAGTGTTCCCCACCAAGCAGGAGACTGCAAACGTGGTAGCCAAGAAGATCCTGGAAGAAATTTTCCCACAGTTTAGGATACCCAAGGTAATTAAGTCCGACAATAGCCCAGCCTTTATTGCCAAAGTGAGTCAGAGATTGGCCAAACAACTGGGGGTGAATTAGAAATTGCACTGTGCTTATAGACCCGAGAACTCAAGTCAGGTAGAAAGAATAAATAGAACTCTAAAAGAGACCTTAACTAAAATAGCTATTGAGACTGGCGTAAAAGATTGGGTTGCTCTCCTTCCCTTCGCACTGTTCCATGCGCGGAACACCCCAGGGATCCTTTCACTTGCCCCCTACGAGATCCTATATGGGGGACCACCCCCTCTTACTAGTGTAAATGTGAAGTACAATGATGCCAGTTTTACTGATTCTGCATCATTAATGACTCGTTTGAAAGCTCTAGAAACATGCCAAAAGGCGACCTGGCCAATGCTTCAAGAGATTTATAATGATAAATTGCCTCCCCTCCCGCACAATTTTCAGGTTAGAGATAAAGTCTTAATGCGCCAGCACCGAACCAGCAATCTCGAGCCTCGCTGGAACGGACCCTATCAAGTGCTGCTGAGTACCCTTACAGCTGTTAAAGTAGACGAAGTAGCATCTTGGGTCCATGCTTCTCATGTGAAGCCAGCTCCGACCAGTGGAGATGACCAGTGGACTCTGGAAAGGACTGATAATCCTTTTCGTTTGCACCTTCGTCGGGACAGCCGCAAGCAACCACTACCCGCACGCCCCTCAGAACCTCACCTGGGTAGTCCAATCTCAAGCAGGGAACATTGTATAGTCCATCTCTGCTATCGTTACCCCTTGGACCTGGTAGCCAGATCTGTACCCTGACCTCTGTAAGTTATCCGGTAGAGCCCCTACAGACTGGTACGCAGAAACAACCCTTAAACCCACTGCTGCCTCATGGCCCAATCCCCATGACGCTCAAGGCCTTCTAGCCCCTGCCCTCCTCAGAGGACGAGCAGGTTGTGGAAATCAGAGACAGAGAAAGAACCTAAAATGGTTCACTTTCTACGTCTGTCCAGGGCATGACCTGAATACACGAGGGCTAAATTGTATGTGCGGGGGACAGAGTGATTTCTATTGCTGAAGCTGGAAATGTGAAACAACTGGGAATACATGCTGGAAACCTTCCTCCTCATGGGATTTCATAACTGTAACAGCTAACTACTCTCGAGTTAGCCTGAAAAATACCAATTCCATTAAAAAAGCAAGAGCTGCATGTAGTAATTAGTGTCACCCCCTAAAAATCTCTTTCACAGAACCTGACAAAAAAGCCCGTCAATGGCAGTAAGGATATTAGTGGAGAATGAGGCTTTACCAAGAAAACTATGATAATGGTCTCTCATTTATGATCAAACTGTTTGATCGTCCTCTACAGAGTACAGTAATAAGACCTAACCCTGTGCTGGCGGGGCTCTCCCCAGCTGAGAAATCGCCTCCTGTCCCACCCCAGAGCCAACCCATCTCAACTTCACTCACACCACCAAAGGAGTTAAAAAAACAACTGGCCGCTACAACGGACCGTCTCCTCAATCTAATTAAAAGAGCTTTTAGTGCCCTAAATAATACCAACCCCCAAATCACTCATTCTTGTTAGTTATGTTTAGCCACCAACCCGCCTTACTATGAAAATATCGCAGTGGTAGGAACATATAAAAACTCCACTGAACATAATAACTTCTCCTTTTCCAAAGAGCCAATGAGCTGATTCCACGCCAAAGAACCCCTAGACCTTGTATAAATTCCCTTGCTTTTTTGGGCTTGGGGTCGACTTCCCTGTCTCCTGTGTAAGATACAAGTCATCCCAAAGCTTCGGCAATAAAGCCTCTTGTGATTGCAGCGAGTGGATCTGGTGTGAGTTGCTCGGGGTTGCACCCAGTCTGGGAAAAGCCGTAGTTTGGGGTCTCTCATAATCACCAGTGATTACCTTATTACCAATCAAGAAGACATATGGTTCAGGTACACATAACATGACTCTCACTTGTGACATTATCTCCCTTAAATTTATCTCTTGGTATACAGAAAATATTTATAGATCCCATACTAGCAACTAATTTTCATAATTCAGTTTGAAAATTCTTCATATCAATAGTCCAAATTTCTTCTACTGATCCTTAGCTTCGATTTTATTTGATGGAGCCCAATCATACAAATTCAAATCTGCAGTACCATTTTTCTCCAGCTGAGAGATTGAAGTAAAGGTAGATCTGGAACATATGTCCTTTAAGATTCGGGTTGAATCATCGTTGTCAGAGTCAGCAATATCACCATCTTTATTTCTGTCAGGCAAGACATCTTCTGCAGCATGTACCAAACTTTTCAGGAAGGAACTTTGCACTTTCAGAGTTCTGTAGAAAAACACAAACATAGCCAAAGAAAGGAAAATTTTTGAACAATGTCCCCACAACAAGCATTGTAAGAACCTGTACTTTTAGTCTTGTGTTGAAAGGAAAATTTTTTAAACAATGTCCCCACACCCAAGTATTGTAAGAACCTATACCTTTGATCTTGTGTGAATGTTTATGTTCCAGGAACTAGCTGACCACAAACTGAACAAGTAATTACTGGCAAAAAACATATCTTAACTAACAGCAGCAGCAGGTAACTGACCTAAAATTGAACTTCTCCTTTTTCAAAGAGCCAATGAGCGGATTCCATGCCAAAGAACCCCTCGACCTTGTATAAATTCCCTTGCTTTTTTGGCCTCAGGGTCGACTTCCCTGTCTCCTGCGTGAGATGCAAGTCTTTCCGAAGCTTCATCAATAAAGCCTCCTGTGATTGCAGCGAGTGGATCTGGTATGAGTTGCTCGGGGTCGCGCCTGGTCTGTGAAAAGCCCTAGTTTGGGGTCTTTCATTTGGGGGCTCTCTCGTCCGGGATCGAGCGGCCAACCCCGCAACCCGCCACTCACCCACCTGGAGGTAAGAGGATCCTCTAATATTCCTTAGTCTCTGCATCGCCGCAAACCTGTGTGTTCGTAAGTCTGTTTTATTTTCAGCTTACTTTCAGTTTGTGGCTGTGGTGCGCCTGCTAGGGCCAGACGACTGTGGTGAGCAGACGTACTTGAAAACTACGAGTCACAGCCCTAGGGAGACGTCCCTTTGGGTGGAATACGGATCCAGAGGCTTTAATAGTCTCTGGTCCATCTGAGGGACTTAGAGTGTCCCACCGGAAAGGAGGGCACGGAGGGCTCTCCCATCTGAAGCAGTATTCAATTGGTTGTCACGAAGAGAGCTTCTTGTGTGTCTTGTATTTCTTGTGAGTGTCTGCTGTGTTCTGAGGATGACTAATATGGGACCGACCATGACGACACCCCTATCCCTGACTTTAGGACATTTTTCTGAAGTAAGAACCAGGACTAATAATCTCTCTGTTAACGTTAGAAAAGGACCTTGGCAAACCTTCTGTAACTCTGAGTGGCCCGCTCTGGGAGTCGGTTGGCCACCAGAGGGAGCATTTGACCTAACAATCATTTTGGCAGTTAAAGATCTTGTTTTCCGGGAAGGACGAAACGCGCATCCTGAACAATAGCCATACATCATCATGTGGCAGCATTTAGTGCAGAATCCACTGCCGTGGGTAAAACCTTGGGTTTTGAAGAAACATACCACCCCTCCACGTGCATTAGCCCTAAAAACCCAAACTTTTGAGCCCAGCAAAGGCATTTGACTGTGTGGATCATAACAAACTGTGGCTGACTCTGAGAAGAATGGGAATCCCAGAACATTTAATTGTGCTAATACGAAACCTATA
>NW_006399959.1:944790-946447 GCF_000299155.1 Elephantulus edwardii
CATTAAGCCTCCCTCATTTCAAGCAAAACTACTTTCATTTTAACTCTTAAAAACAAAAAATGCACAAAACTTACTACCAGTTATTCTGCTTATCCCCTTGAACTCCATACCATGTCAAAACTTTCATTTCCATCCTCAAAATGATATACCACCCAAAATGCCATAGTTTAATAACTGCAATTTTAAGTACTGAATAAACATGGGAAGGTAAAATGTTTATACTAAACATTATATGAAAAAGAAATTGAAGAAACCACAGATATATAAGTTAGCATTTTCCTTGTGTTGGATCCTAGAAAATAAAGCTGTTTGTTCGTTGCAGATAGGAGACAGCAAGGGACCCCCACAGAGGGAGTATTGCTTCCTGAGCTGGAGTTCACCTTGAGGCATCAATGCAATTCCCAAAGACATACCAAATTCTTGCATTTGTGAACCCCTCCCTCTTGAGCCAGGCAGAAAGTTTTCAATAGAAAGAGAGTGGCCTCATCTGCATTGAATTTTCTCTGTGATTTACTTCCTGATAATTCTTAATAAAGATACAGAGAAGCTTGACTAGAGGTTTCCAGTCAAAAACTGCTGGCCCCCTGTTTTATGCTCTGTACTCCATCTTGTTCCTGGCTGTTTGTCCCATTATTAATAACTATAAAATGATTCCATTCTTTGGGACCCTCCGTTTGCAACTAATAATAATAATAATATCAATATTTTCATCAGATCTTCCTTAAAGCTAAAAAAAATAGCACATAATTTGCTGTCTAGTACTGATTTATAAAGATATGATTCAGTATTGAATTTGTTAATACTCCAATATTCTATTTCTTCCATAATTAGAAACATCTGTAAAAACATTTGGACCTTTATGATATATATAGGTAAAGGTAAAAAGGTATGTTTCTGAAGAATTGAAAAGTCTATTAGAAGGAAAGTGATCATTAAACCGTGTAGCTTTGACTTAACACAACTAGGTTCAACACAGGCAAGCATTAAGGGGCTATAGTGGAGAGTTTTTATTTTTACTCCTACAGGTTTTCATTTAAAGTAGAGCAATTAACATAGACACACAGAACTCACATAGACTTGTAGTGCTGGACACTGGCATGTGTATTTTACAATACTGGCTGAAACATATGGAAATTTCTACCTAAGCATGTATGAAGGTGGTAAGAGGATGCCAAGAGCTGATTTTTCAAAGATCTCTTGAGACAAAAAGTCTCTTTTGGCACCATGAGATGTTTGAAACACCCTCTCTTAGCATTTCCTCGCCTATGAGATTTCAAATTCATACACATATTAACTTTATATCTGTCTCTACTAATATTTTTTTACTGAAACCTTTAAACTGTATGAGCTCATCAGTGTTGTAACTTTGAATGCAAGACAAAAAGGCAACAAACACGGCAGACAAAAGACAAAACAACACAAACATTGAGGCCTCTTATAACATTTTTCTCATTATACTCAACTGTTCTTCATATTTCTGTTAACACATTTTTCTTCTTATTCTTACCCATATTTTAGACTCTGAGTTTTAGCACTTTTCCTATTAATAACAAAGGAGAATTCCAAAGGGAGTTGCAGGTTCTATATCAGCTTTTCTACTAAAAGGGCAAGACTATAGAATTCAGCATCTGACAAAGCAGGGATAGATATAAAAGCT